>NW_028301613.1:4242424-4393939 GCF_987345545.1 Pholcus phalangioides | reverse complement strand
AAACCACACTTTTTAAAGAAACAAAAACCTTCTGAGGGTAAAGAAAGAAAACCTCTCGCCTTGCTACAGACAAAGTAATGAAACTGACCAGACTGTGTGAATGATTCATTAAAAAGCAAAGGGAAACTGATAATTTTTTTTTCCAAAAGTTCTGTTTTAGTTGGGAAATATTGTGGCGGCGGTATTATTATTATTATTATTTTTGTTAGTATAGTAGCATCATCTTTTGTAATAGGAAAAGTGACATTGCGAAGGGTGCACACATACAAGCATCCTCCTTCCTCAGTTTTTGAATCTGGTAACCCTATGTATAAGAAATATTTCAACGGGTTTTTTTTCTGATTTTGGTCAGACTGCATAAAAATTTCACTGTGTTATAAAAATATACCAGAAATTCTTTTTTTTTTTCTCCCTTACCTGATTGGAAACGGGCAAAAAGATAGCATCTACTGATAGAAGAGAGATAATTGAAAGAACTTCGTCTCTAGAAATTGAGAAATACAAAATAAATATCTTAAAAAATTTAAACTTCTATAGTTACAACAATTCATGAAAGAAATTAAGAACATATTTTATTTGAAATGCTTTCTAATAAGAAGAAATTACTGCTTTCATGCTTTAAAAAAAGAGAGAGACTTACACGCATTTATACTTTTGAGATGAAATGATTATTTTTGAAAACCGGGGATCCAATGGGAAATGGGAAATTGTTTTTCCGATCTCTGTGAGCTGTAGAAGAAACAATTAGATAAAAAATTACATGCATATTAGGGGAATTCGGTTAAATAGAGAAGCATTAGATAGCCCAGCGAATATGAAATTTATGCAGTAGAGCCTCGATAATCTGAGGTGGATGGGACCAAGGCCACTTCGAATTATCAAAAAACTCAAATTATCTCAAAAACAATAAAAAATGCTTTAAATGTTGGTTTTATTTTAAAAAAAGACAAGCAAAAAAGCAGTATTAGCATTACACACTTACTGTATTTTTAATCTTGATAAGATATAAATGCCATATGATGTGTTTCAAAAAATGAAGAATGTAAAAAAAGGCTACAAAGATGAGAGATAGTTGAGAAGATGTGGGGATTGAATCAATGGTGAACAAGGCTAAGACACTAATAGCTTTCAACTGTCTTTCCAATGATTTTACCTAAGCAATTAGGAGACAATGCAGCAACGTCCACTGTTATGAAGAAAACAGTCAAACCTGTTCCTCTTTTTTCTACTCCCCCTCCTCCTGAAAGTTAAAATTGTCTACGGTCATACAAGGGAGTCTAATATGTTATTATCCACCAATTATACCCATTATAGAAGGCTGGATACTGCCAAGTTCCTTTCAAACTGAAATTACTGTATAATGCATACATACTACATAGTACTACTGGGGAAAAATATTTAAAAAAGTTGCATTCTTTTGGGAGAAAAAAAACAAAGAAAAGATAGTCTCAAGAAGGAAATTCAAAAATTTTTTGTGGCTCAGATTATCTGGGAACTCAAACTCTCGAGGCTCTGATTTTCGAGACTCTACTGTACTATAATAATACTATACAAAATGTATACTATAATAATGCACTAGGAAAGTTTTCTGAAAAGCTTGGGACAACCCCTCACATCTCACAAGTCAACTTTAAAATGTTTTCAAAACTTTTATCTGCAATTCAGAATTCTCTCTGAGAATCGACCAGACATTTTATGCATAGGGTTTGAAAAAGCTTGTTTGATGGTACCGAAAATTTTTTTGTAGAAAAAATGGTAAGGATATGCAAACAGTAATACACATTTTCTACCTCTCACACGTCATTTATTTAATTATAATTCCACCTTTACCACCTTTAAGAAGCACTTCACATAATTTACAAAAGGATTCAAACTTGAAAAATAGGATGTGTAAATGTGTAATTTACCTTCAAATCCCCCTCTTCTCCTTCGACGGCACCAAGCAATTTCAACTGCTCAACAGCAGCAGAAATATTCTGTAATGAAAAGAGATAACCATTATATATTAAATGCAAAATTCTGCCCCCCCCCCCCAGGGCAGCTTTTCTTGTAAAAATCAGTTAGATCTACTTGTGACAGGAAACAAAAAAGAATATTTAAAAAATATACATCAAATTTTCGCACACAAAGTTCTTCTGCTTTCCTTCTGCCTAGTTGCTCTCCAGACAGCATAAGATCGCTATTCTGAGCATTAGCGAATGGTAATATCAATGGGACTTGACTAATGCTGTTCAATCATACATGCATCATGTACACGTTCCTTTGCAGAATTTTTAATGAATTGGTACATGCTGGAATGTGTGTTTTGAGTATGTATCGCCCTAACATATTTATCGTGTCAGAATTATGCTTGTTTGATGTTCTGCTGGTGCTGTCATCTGTCTTCCATATTTTGAAGTAAAGATGATATATGCTTGGATCCTCATGTTATGAAAGTATCATGTTCGACCTCTGCATGCTCTCTGTGGAGAGGCTTTTTTTAAATGGGAGATCGGCAAATGAGACTGGATTGTGCTATGTCAAATTGTGCATGCATAGAATACTTCTGTGACTCTCTTTAACTTTGTTTTGAGCGAGCCAAAACTGAAACTCATAAGTATCAACAAAAAACTATAATGACCTCATCTGATGGCTTGTCCATGAAATCAAAGTCTACAATGTTTGTGATGCCTATTGCCACAATCTGAAGAATGACACTGGCCAGACTACACCTGAAATTCAGAAAAAACAACTTTAACACTTGTCCACGAATGTCAATATACATTATGGTATATAAAATGCCTAATTAGTAGCATACTGTGACAAGAATTTGAAAAACTACAAAAATAATGGATTTTTGTGAACTAATGATATTTAGTGATTAATGGTTAGTGCAGGGGTTCTCAACCTCTGCTCCATGTGCACTTCTCAGAGCCTCCTCAGTCATTCCAGGATAATAAAATAAATCATTAAATTTGATAAATAAGTACATAAAAAAGAAGCCTATGGGGCCTCTTTTTTCTGCATCTGCTAACAAATATGGATTCAACTAATGAACATTTTTGTTGATAATAATACATGTACTAACATAAAATAGTGCATCATGAGCTGAATTTTCACACCAATCACCATCAGTATTACAATAAAACTTTGATTAACCGTTACTCGTTTAACCATCAGTTTCTGTTATCCGTCATCATCGGAAGAAAACAAAATAAGATACGGAAAAAACAGCCCCAGGTTTTAAGGTCCAAAAAGATTAGATCACTGCTACGGTCCATGCAAATGCCACCGGCAATCATAGATTACAACCGCTTGTAATTGGTAAATCCAAAACACCACATGCTTTCAAAAATTTAAATATGAATGCATTGCCTGTGAACTATTAGCTCCATAAAAGTAGAGATACAACATAAAAGATGCTATTTTAAATGTCGCCACTGGCAGGGCTGATGATCGTACTGAAATTTATATTGACCGTTTTGTGTAAAATGAAATACAATATGTATGTATTATTCACTTTTAAAGGATTTTATTTTTCATTTTCGTCCCAAGCTCACAGTGAAATCACGTCACTGTACATATGTATTAGGAGATTTCTGTTATCCATCACAGCCCTGGTCTGGACAGTTAATTGAAGTTTTACTGTATTGTCACTAGAGCCTGATCAACTAATGTCCTCCTCTGAATCTTTTTTTCCAGATGTACCTACACTTCTCTGTCTGAAATTCTTAGAACCACCCAATCTTTCATTTAAAATTAGAGATTTATCTAAGAAAATGAATTGAAAAAAAAAAGAAAGCCTATAAAATCAATAGGTTTTCTTTCCAGGTTAACAGGAGATAAGTGTTGTTTCTCTATGCCGGGAATCGAACCCAGGACCTCTTGCATAACGAGCAAGTGTACTTACTACTATACCACAGAAAGAAGAGGTCCGCAGAACGAGGAAAAATATTGTCGTAAATGGGGATTATCTTATCAAGAAGCAGCAGTTTAACATTATAGTTTAAGCATTTTCAAACAAGACTTGGAAAAATCTCGCTGTAGTGGGAATTTATCATTGCAGCGAGGTTTCACTGTAATCAATTTTGTAAATTTATTCCAATTTTTTTTTTTCTACAGTACATTGCTTCAAAAATAAGCTACGTGAAATAGCAAAGCTAGCTAACTTACATGTATTTTTGGTGTGAATTAACCCCACAATCATATATTTCACATTAATTGAATTTCAAACAAAATAAAAAGAGAAAACTGCATCGCTGCAAATATATATTCTCCCACCCCCACAAAATTACAAATATATACACACAGTGCTACAAATACTTGAAGCTATATTAATTGCTCCTTAAAATGAACATGCGTTCATATAATTTTTTTATAATTAAAAGTTTACAACAAAAAAAATCTGAAGGCAACGATTCTCCGATTTCGAAATTAATGTAAGTGAGAGTAAATTTGTTAATGAGTTTGCCACACAATCTGGTACTAACTTGTGTAGCAAAGTTCGCTCAAACACTGTTTGTAATCTGGACAGGTAACAATGTTTACAGAATGTTGCGAAACAAAATTGTTTGGCAACATTTTTTACAGCGTGGACTAGACTTAAGAATAAAACTAGAGCATTCTGTTTGTTTAAACCGATCTGTCTGTTTTAGCCAATGCAGAATGCTTACACGACGTTATGTTTATTACAACACAGAATGTTTAGACAACATAAGGCAACTTTATAAAGAAAAATAGAAGTACCTTTTGATTTCGGGAATAGGAAAATCTTTCAAACTCTCAAATAGCTCTGCTGTGTATATTCTGTAACATGTGCCTCTGCAAGAATGAAAATAGGTATAGGGTTATTATATATATAATTTCTATTGCAAACCGAAAGGGTTTTAATTATTAACCCATTAATTGCCAATTTTTTTTTTTTTTTTTTAAATTTTTGGCCGGATATAATATATATATATGCACAAAAAAGTTGTAAATGTAAAGCACGTAAAATTCCAAAATCCCCAAATGGGGATCGTGGCAGCTAATGGGTTAACGGTCTGGTACTCTGAGTAGTGTTTCTCAAAAACTGATAATCTGAATACAGCCAGATTTTTAGGATATCTTAATGAGACTGTGGGAGAGAGATTTGTGAAAAAAAAAGTTAAATTTTCAACTACCAGATGAAAAAAGTGGCGCTTTTTATTGAATTTCCCCCCCCCCCCCATGGACCATATAGCATACATACAAACTTTCAATGGAATACGTCCTCCGAAATGGGCACTACATTAGGTCGGAGAAGTGTCAGTATATTCACTGGTGCTATATAGGTCTGAGCAGTGTCAGTGTACTGAAACTACTCGGAACTATGTAGCACCAATTCTGGAGGACGTATTCCATTGAAATTTGATATATATATTCTGTATGGACTATGGTAAAATACAAAATGCAATAAAAAAGCACAATTTTTTCACCTGGTGGTCAAAAATTGAACTTTCTTTTAAAATTTCATAAATTTCTCTCCCATGGTCTCACTGAGATATCCTAAATGTTTGTTTGTATTCAGATAAGCAGTTTTTGAGAGAAACTATTCAGAGTACCGGACCTTTAATCATAATCACCCTGTATATTCATTCATAATGCGGACAGTTCTTTTCGCCTGAAACTTCAAACATTTTGAGGTCTGAAAGGAAGGAGCAGTACTGAATATTATTGAGTTTTTACATGTTCTTTTAACATCTTATTTGCTTTCATTAGCATCGTCATTTTCATCGGTAGGAGAATTTCTGACTTTGTCAATGATTATCGCTTTCACAAAAATGCCTCTCGTCTCTCAACATTTTAACAGAAAGTAAAAAAAAAATGATTTAATTAATAATTTTTATAATTTTGTTTTCAACGAAAGATTGACATAACCTACGATTGCCTGGAATCAAGAAAAATGATGAAAAGGATACAAATCTATAGAAAAGAAATGTATAACCGTTTTTTTCCCTCAACACTAAAAGAAATAGGATCGCTAACAAAAACTATGGTTATCAGGGAGTTCTGGATGAACAAGATTCTACTATTCTATCCTTCACACATAGGCCTAAATGTTGCCTATATTTATTTATTCAATAATGACAAAAACTTAATAACTTACGCAGTCTCTCGTCCGGCTCTACCAGCTCTCTGCTCAGCTTGAGCTTTTGATATTCTTTCGACTTTAAGCATATCCAAGCCACCAACAGCACTATATGTTCTGATGAAACAATCACAAAATACAAGTTAAGGAATACAAAGGAAAACTACTTTTGCAAAACAAAACCTACGGAGTAGGCTGTGCTAAAAATTAATAACCTCATATACCAAAAAAATAAAAAAATTCAAGGACGGTGTGAAAACTGTGCTGCGCTGATTGTTTTTTTACTGCACATATTGAAATAGATCAAGACAACAACTTTTGAAAATAAAATACAGAGTGGGTTATAAATAAACGGACACTACTCATATGTAGCACCCATTTTGATGAAACTTGATATATAGGATATATGGACTGTGGGGGGAAAAAAGATCCAAAAAAAAATTACTTTGGTTTTTGGCCACTAGGTGAGAAAAGTGGCACTTTTTTATTGCAGTTTTTCCTATGGTCCAAATAACATATGTACTAAGTTTCAATGAAATATGTCCACCACAACCAGCGCTACATAGGTTCGAGTAGTGTCAGTATAATTAAACAGACACTACTCTGTAATGTTCGCTGTGATGGGCGTATTTCATTGAAACTTGGTACGTACATTATTTGGACTATGGGAAAAAAAGATAACTGCAATAAAAAAAGTGCCATTTTTTTCACCTGGTAGTCAAAAATTGAACTATTTTTTCAACTGAATCCCCCCCCCCCCCCGGTCCATATATCCATAGGCCTATTCAAAATTTCATCAAAATACTTCCATCAGAATGGGCATTACATACGTTTGAGTCATGTCAGTTTATTTATAACCAGCCCTGTATATCACAAATTTTTTAATGGGTAAAGAATCTCAAGGTTTGACTTCATTTTCTTCACATAAAATATTTTTGATGAGAATCATAAATTTCAGACAATTCCAATAGCTCAATCAACGCGTGATTCCTACGAAATATTACTCAGCAGTTCGTAACCACATTTGTGACAAATAAAAAACCAAAGTGAAATAATAGATGAATCAAACCCGATGGAAGTAAGAGTGCAAATCATTTCTGTTGTTCATAGCAACACTTACCTGCATTTTACCATTCCGCTGTCAATCACAAACTTTATGTTGGGAATTGTTATTGATGTTTCAGCAATATTGGTTGAAAAAATCACTTTTCTCATACCCTAAAACACAGACAAGTTCATAAACATAGATCCGAGAGGAAGCTTTTAAAAAAAGCAGAAAAAAATTTGAACATAATGTTTTCAATAATTTAAAGCAAATAAAACTTTTCATATCAAAGATATGCCATGTCTGCTCGTCAAAAGTAAGGGTCAACTGGTCATTAAGAAGAAGGGAGAAACAATGTATTACTTATGGTCACCATGTATGGATAATCTATTGCGATTTTTGTCCAGCAATGAACATCACAGTTCCTTATAATGTTGGTTGTGGTAGAATCAAATTCATCATAATTTTCTGTACACAAACAGCTCGGGTGTTTGTGTACACAGGAGGAAAAAAAAGTATTCATAGAAACACTTCACAGTTTTTTCACATGCCGTAGCTTCGTATAAACCACAACCAATTTTTACTCAAGAACTAAAAAAAAAACTATCACAAATTTGAAAGTTTCAACGTTGTAAGTTTTCTTCTGTTTTCTTAGGGGTTTTTATATAATACAGTAGAACTTGGTTAATTCAAACTCATGTGACCTTCCCCTTGAGTTTTCTATCAAATTTAATGTGAAAAAATTTCCTATGTTTTGGATAATTCAAAGTTGGAGGGAAAAAATTTTGATTTTTGTATGAGCTAATATGTTTTGGAAAAATTCTACACGAAACCAGACTTTGCTTTTCTCGACCAATTTATTGGAAAAGAAATATTCGAAGACAAATGAAAGTTTGAATATTCTGTTTTTCTCTTCTTTTTTTGACAATTTAATGCCCATTTTAAATTTGTTTGGTTAATTCAAAATCATGTGACCTCCCCTCGAGTTTTCTATGATCATCCGTTACGAAACTGTTTTCCAAATTTTCGCTCATCATTTGTATGCTATAAAGGAAAAATACTTTCATTAAAGTATTACAATCTGAACTTTCTGATAATTTCTATACTTTTAATGACAACAAAAAGATTCATATTTTGAATGGTACACTTTGATCCATTGAACAACATAATCAGTATTAAGTGGTACACATTCTCAATTCACTGTTTAGCAGGAGTGAATTGAGAATGTGAAGTTCTGAACGCAATGAAAAACATCAGAATGAACTAGTGTCTGCGGAAGTTTTGCAATTTTTATGTGAATTTGATGGTATGTGGATTGTTTTTCTGAAAACTGCTCAGCAGAGATAAAAGTTTCTGCCATTTATATACCCGACACCAATTCTCCTATCTCTTGTGCATTTATGCCTATTTGCGGGAGGGGGGATTATTTCTCATAAGAATAAAAAAAATTGAAGATTCTAAAAAAAAGCAATGTTTTTGAAGTTCTTAATGCTAAAAATATACAAGTTCTTCTGAATATGGTTTCTAAAAATTCATGAATAAACATAAAACAATGTCGAAATAAGCAATGGCAAGAAAAATTTAAAGACGTTCCTGGACTAAAAAAAAACGTTCACGAAAATTCATTATATTCCTTGAAAGGTAAAACTGGAACACTTAACACTTACTGGAAGAGGCCTCTTCAATACTTTGAGCTGCTGACAGGAAGGTAGTGCAGCATATAAAACATGGGGTTCTAACCTCAAAATACCAACAGCTGTAATAGAAAAAAAAAATTGAAAAATTGAATAACTATAAGCATACATTTTTTGCTCCATCTCAACAGGGTATGCCAATATAAATAAGCTTGATTAAAATCACGATTTACATAACTTGATTTTTTTTTTTTAAATAAACATTCATTTAAATCCAAGCCAAAGAAAGTGGAACCAGAGTTGATATCACCTAATTTTGACACCATGACAGGAAAAAATTGAATTGGAGTCAAGTCGTTTGTTTTGAAGAATACAAAATTATCATTTTTTTGTTTAGATGTTTAAAATCACAAAATTTGAATTTCGTTTCTACAAGTAGCATTTTCAATGCTTTACAATGGGGCACTACAGTCCTTGATAAAAAACAAACCAGAGGAATTAGTTTTGTATAAAGCCTTTAATTCTATGCCCTAATTGCTAATTTAGAATAATAATAGATGGTGTGTAACAACATAAATACCGTTGGACCTTAAATTTTAATATGAAAAATTCAAAGGTCTAGAGTTTGCTTGTTTTTTCACCAAATCTGTGAAAAAATAAAAATGTGTAAAATATTAAGCAACATCATGCAAGTCGGAAATGCGTCATAAAAAAATGCATCTATCAATTGTGCAAGAAACAATCTCATCAATAGAATATGGTTTTTCATTTAGTCAATGCTGAATGACCCTTTGAGAGAATTATATTTTGTCATCGAGTGAATCGAGAAACATGCATTCCATGTGATAGTGAGTCACCACCAGGCATTTATTTTAGGGAAGAGCCCTTATGAATAAAAGCACTCCACAAGAAAAATGTTTATCCATGAATTAAAATTCTAGCTCAACGACTTTTTATGGTATCATGATAAAGGGCGAAACTATGGGGGGGGGAGCAGGTCCAGCCAGTGCCAAGTGCGCTGGACCAGAAGGCCCCCCCCCCCTCCAAATTCAAACTTTAACTGCTTCTTCTACATGAAAGAGGTGCCAAGATTCCAGCTTGCACCGGTGACAAAGTACCTAGTTGTAGCCCTGATCATGATTTTTTTTCATACCCTGGATCTTAAAACTTAAATGACCACATATTATTTCCCATAGGCTTACTCTAAGACCAACGATTTTCTCATTTGGAAATGAAAAACAAATACATATAGGAAATTAAAAATCAAGAAATCTCATTGCCAGTCTTTTACATCTCAGCATTGAAACACGAGAAATCTTGTGAGCGGTTGTTTAAGTGTTAAGATAAGCTCATAAGACAACTTATCTGTCCCGGCATCTCAGGCGATTGGGCAGCAACTATATACATCAAACATCATCTTAAAATAAAGCAGAATTTATTTTATTACAGTCTATTGAAATAAATTATTGTAAATAGGTTAGTGTTCAGGAACACGTGGCAGTTGGCAGATTATTTCTTTCACAGATGCAAATGGGTAAAATTATGTAACTTTTTTCATCTGTCACATGTCCCTGAACACTTGGAGCAGAATAATCTGCTTGTAGAGCATCTAAACACCTGTTTCTCTAATGATATACACTAATAACGGACAGGTACTGAATTTAGAGGAAGGATATCCAAATGGGTTAAGAATAGCCTCTACTGGAAAAAAAAGAAACAAAAACGATATAAACATCATACCTTCTAGTTCACAGACAAGAGCTTTAGAAAGCTCTGAATATGCATAATCAATCTCCTCTTCTCCTGTCAAGAAAACGAGTATATCCCTATAAGAAGGAAAAAAAAGAGATCCGATCAGAAAAAGAAAAGTTTTCTTCTTACTGAGAGAGCATAAAAAATTTATAATGTTAAATTTCTCCCAATAAATTTCCAGTAAACTATAATGCTGATCTGAAATCATTCAACAATAACTGAACAACGGTAGTGCATTGTAAATGCAATCAGATTTTGGTATGACACCGCTACTAAACCCCACATGCACCTCATACATATTCCCCTATGGAACATCTGATGAATTGGTACATCTTGAAATCTGCATGTACATCACACCTTTCTGTGCAAGACACAAGAATGCAATGTGATAAACACCTTTACAAGAGCAATACATCTAACTGAATTTTAATAATAAACCAATAAATTACAATTTTTTACAGTGAATAAACGCATAAAGGCACATTTTCTGGTGGTACTAACAATGATGATTTAAAAAAGACGCCACCATAAATTTGATGGCACGATAATCCCTCTATAACTTAATTTTTCTTGGTCCGCAGAGTATCGTCGTATTGAGGTTTCACTGTATTTGTACAGTTGTGGGCCTGTTGCTGTCTGTGGCAAGACTTTTTGAGGAGAAGATCGGCTCACATTCGCCCTTAAAAGTTGGGAATCACAGAAAACTAAATTAAGTTGATCACCACTGTGGCGTCTGTGGGGTTCAAACCCGGATCCTCATGATGCAAGGTCTGTCACTGTGACTACTGAACCAACACAACACGGCGGTAAATCAAACCATATAAAAATGATGAGTATTTTAATAACAAGAAAGCGTCCAATTTGTTAATTATGCTGGCAAAGATTTTTAAAAACAAGCATTATAAACAGGGTAATGGTGAAAGACCAACATTATACAGAGCCCTGACATATCATGATACTCATATGGAATTTGGCTATGAAATTCACTCTTTTATTGCTTCAAAACTGTAAATAACACCAACAGAAATACCATTAAAATGCATGATCGGTTTTGCTTACCCTTCTTCTTCATTCCTGTGTATTTGGATTACTGTACGTAATGCTCGTAATACATAATCATCATCATCTTCCTTTGCAAAGAATCTCTGGGAAATTTAAATTTCATTTCTTAAGAAAATGCAATGGCAATATGAATACTGATTACTGAAATTTGGTTACTTCAATGTTTTATTTTAGTTTTTCAACAGCCATTTCAGAATGATATTCATCTTGAATTTTAGAAAACTACAGTATCCTCTGAAAAGCTGTATACCATAAAAATACCATAGTAGTGCAGTCGAACTCTGTTGTAATGCCTTAATTTAGGGCAAAAATTTGTCAGTGAACAAAACTTAAGGGATTGTGCACGTTAATTTGTGATTTGATATAATGCGAAACTCATCATAGAACCAGAAACCTGCAAGACAAATGGGGGTGTTATACCAGGGTTTGACTGTACCATAAAAATTAGAAATCACTCTTACAATATGATCCATACTACAAGTTAGATTTAGAAATAATTATTGAGTTACTGTATTAGCCGGCATGTCGAGGAAACGTTGAGGGAGTGTAAGTGTATGCACCTAACAGTCTGAGTATGTATATAGTGTTGTGTCAGACTTTTCCGTGCCATTTATACTTCAGAAGTGAAGTGTAATGATTGAATATTTGTACCATTGTACAAATATTGACAGCCTAGCGTCAACTGTATGGGGAAAAGAAAGAACGGCATTGGGGGGGAAGAGAAAAACAGTCGTCCAGTTTTACCAATACACGTTCACCATATGTCCTGTTTGACTAAATAGATATATGGCTACTGGACTTGCAAACAGTACGTTTTTCAGATATAGTTATCTTTTAGATAATTGTTATCAGAGACCCAGAGTTTGATGTGATCACATCAACCAGCATGGACTGTATTCGTTTTTGTAGATTAGATGAGCTAGACTGAAAAATTGGTAGACCGCACAGTCTTTTCATATTATTTGATTAAGTGTTTAAAATTTTAATTAGCAGTGCAATAAATTTAAGAATCGCACTGAAAAACATAATGTCGTAATGCAACAGCAACGGCATGTTTCTTCAATTTTTGAACATTTAAAAAAAGTGTAAAGCACACAGTATCCGTATTTCTTATCCAGCTGGTGATAACTGGGTTACAGAGATAAATAAACGCTGACAATTTTCATTAGCATTACACAATTCCTCTACAAAACATATTTGCTACAGTGAAAACTATCATTTCATTCCAATTTGCATATTTATTCAGTATTTAATATTGATCGATATCAGTCTTCTGAATTTGTCATGTAATCTTATTGAACCTCACTTTTCCCGACATGCCAGGAATGGACTAGATTCCCACATTCAAAAAAGCTGATGTCTCTCAATTTTTTGCCGCTTGTCGGCTAATTCAGGGGAATGGGAAAAGAAAAGTCATTATAATCACTCACTGTTATAGGATTTTGACGTCCCGGAACACTGAAAACATCAGCATCGTCAAAATATTGTGACATCTTCTCTTCTTCCAATGTAGCAGACATTACAATCACCTGTAAAATATGAGATATGGAAGCAGGTGTAACAAATATATCTAAAAACTATATAAAAAATATAACAGATGACTATACCCCCAAAAAAAGGAAAAATGTACGTATTTAATTTTATATCATGAATTAGAAAAGTTTATCATATGAAAAAAGTATGACATTTGTATATTGCAAACTGATATCACTCAAATAAATCAGCGTTTCTCAACCTGTGGTCTGCAAATTTGAGACCGGTAGTTTGCAGGCAAGCATATACCATATTTACTCATATATAGAACGAGGTTTGCTTTTTTTTCAATTTTCACTGCTTTAAAAACCCAGCTCGTCCTACATGCACGAGCGAAGGATTTGTTGAATTTTTTTAACTCACACTGTAATTATAGCTTACTGCTAAACCAATCTTTAGAGATGTGTCACCCCCCACTTGGATATATGCATCAACAAGCCATTTGAAGATCTCACGAGGAAAAACTGTATACGGATTGTTTAGAAAGATATCCTCTCCACTTGTTAATCAAGATTCCTTGAAAAGCTACTTATATTTGGAGATGATGATCATCTCCAAATATAGCCCAGTCTTTTGAGAAATCTTGTATATACAGACTGGATTACATACTTCTTCATCTTACTCATACATGCATGTCATACGTATTCCTATGCAGAATTTCTGGCAAATTGCTTACATGCAGGAACATGTTACGTGCATGCACATGTGTGTGAATGGCCCTAACATATTTATGTTGTCAGAGTTGTTCTTGTTTTGTGTTATACTGATGAGGCCATCAGTCTTCCATATTTTGAACTGAAGATGGCAAAAATGCTTAAATTTTTCTGTTATGTTAGTATGCTTTTGAAAGTCTGAGAGACTTTTTCAAATGATAGACTGGCTTGCATTCACGCCTTGAGGTTTGAAAACAAAAAAAAAACAACTCCAGCCGAACACCACTCTGCAGCAAACGTGGTCTGAACAGGCGAAGTCATGAAGTGACCCCCAACCGGCTGCATCAAACGGGCTAATGCATAAAAGTTTGCTACGTGGGCAAAGTCATTCAGGAAATGCTGCATTTCAAATACACTCAATGAATCTGAGGACAATGCTTTGTTGTATTGAGAGTGAAAACAGGAGCTGTAGCGAAACTTCGGAGAGAAGAGTCCAAGTAGATGAAAGGTTAACATTAATAAAACATGGTTGTTTGCTTTAATAAAATGTACAACCATCTTATTCTATTATCTGTGAATAAACAAAATAAGAAATTGCATTAACAAATCTAGTTCCCTTATTTTGATCTCTACAATCATACCTCATTGTATATGCAAGTAAATATGGTAATTGAAACTTAAAACTGAAATTTAGTTTTGACTCAAAATTATTCACCCAGTTCTCAACTAACACAGTTTTATACAGGATGTTCTGGAACTCCACATACAAACTTGGAAAGGAGGAAGAGAACATTGTTAGGAATCATAATCACACAGGAAAGCATGATCGGAAATGGTTAGGAGCCACTGTCCGTAAGCAACCTCTCAAGGTCGGCATGTGTAGGTTCCTCATTGTAGATGTCGATCGAGTATGGTTAACATGAATCGCTTCGCAAATGGCAAGTTGGCAGATATTCACTTTGTGTATGGCCTAGCTAACAAAAATGAATGAGCCGCTGTATGTTTGTATCAGGAAAGATTTCCAACGAGGCACCTATCAAATCACCAAATATTCGCTCATGAATTCTATCAGAACCTGTCTGAGCGTGAATCCTTCGCAGTACTGGTGCAAGATACTTCCTGTGATGCTTGTAACTATTATTGTACTCTTTTTTGGGGTAATAAAGCGTTTTACAGTGCTTTCTGTATTGTGTCCTTACTGTGTCTTTGTCTCTTTATCACTTGAGGGTGGAATTTCTGATCAAGCTCTTCTATGTGATTATGATTCCTAACGATGTTTTCTACCTTCCCTTTAAGTTTGTGCATGGAGTTCCGGGACATTCTGATTATGAGATTTTCATGGTCAATCAGATCCTCATGTCGGTTAAATTGTTTCAGACACTTTATTGGTCTTTGGATTTAAAATGGTTAAGAACGACTGATAAAAAAGAAACAAAAACCTCCCCTATCATAAAAATCAGTAAACTTAAGCATTACAGCCACAATAAATACCTTTAGAGGCCGCATGTTTTCATTCTTCCTGGTCTTTTGGGCAGCTTTTACAATTCCAAACAACACATCCGTATGTATAGTTCTCTCGTGTGCCTCGTCAAGAATGACCCATCTGTATCTGAAAAACAACAAAAATATGCTCTGGTTATTACTTACATTTAATTACACTAACTTAAATTTGTTCAAGTTGTTGAGTGGAAATTAGAAAATATAAAAGTTTGACTCACTTCATCAGGAGTGGATCAAAAATGGATTCCCGCAGCAACATTCCATCAGTTACGTACTGTAATCACAAATAATGAATACACAAAATTCATTAGGCGCAACATTCGTTTGTAAAGAAAGGGGGGAATGACATACTCATAATTCCAGCAAAGTTTAAAAAATATTCAACGAAATATTTAGCTACGATGAATTGCTTGGTCACCAGAATAATTTTATCAGCGCTATATAGTTTGCCTAAATTGAATTCAATGATGAAAGAACTGTGGTCAGGCCAAAAATAGGACAGACTTATTCAAAATGGAATGTGGTCAAATCCTTCCATCGATTGGCTGAATCATTACTGCTTTCTTGTCAAATTTTGTCTTTTCTTCACCAAAATTTCACATTTCTCAGTGATTTGACAATCCCATAGCTCCCAACTTTAGAGAATTAGAATTAAAGAGGTTTTCGTGTAGATCCAAATTGGAAAGAGAAAATTCAACTGTGCCCCTGCAGGGAATCGAACCCATGTCCTTTCACTTTCCGGGTGAACACCCTTGACCACTGAATTGTGCTCGACCGTCCATGTACAGTCCTGTTCAGTGCACACGAGCTCCATGGAAGGATTGAGATATTTGTTGCATCTGTAGCCTAGTGGTCTAGGGCGTTCACTCAGAAAGTGAAAGGACATGGGTTCGATTCCCAACAGGGACACAGTTGAATTTTCTCTCTTTCCAAAATATATCTTTGCATCAGCCAGCCAGGGTTGGTAAAAAAACCAGGGGTTTTTTTTTGGTTTAAATAGTATTAACATTGAAAACAATAAAATTTCTGAAAAATCATTGAAACTTTTAATTAAAATAAAATGTTTATTAATGGTAATTAACACTATTCCCATATTAATTAATAAATATTTCTTACATTTTAACAAAAACCAACTTTTGCGATTTAATTATTTTTTGCTTAACTCAATGGATTACTGTGTGTTTGAAAATTCTTTTAATGTTATTAATCATATAATATACAAAGGTTTTTCTCCAGTTACTTTCAGTATACTTAATTAGGAAGTTATTTTGCAAAAAAGTAATAAAAATTAGGTGAATATAATGTATTTAATAAATCATAAATGATGCAGATTAATTAGCAATGATTTACGATATACAGGGTGATTATAACTAAGGTTCTGATTTCAAAACACTGTAAAAAAAAAGGACGATTGTCAGAATGACTTGAAAATTGACATGAATATTCTTGAAAAAATGCAATTTTATTTTGTAAAGGGGGAAAAAATACTTAAAAATGTAAAATTAATGACATCATCCAACATGTGAAATTTGCCCGAAGAATGGAAACGATAGACAGTCATGGCAGAATGATACCTTAATTATAGCATTTCACGATTTCATAATTCATGGAAACATCACAGAAAACGAAGTAATTGAACAAATAACTACAACTTACTTAAGAAATGTTAAATATGTTGTCCACCGCGTATTCTGGCTATGAGGTTGAAAGCACATTCTTGTTCAACAACAGAATCGGAGTATGCCATGGCCATAATGTAGATGTGCTTGCAATTCATTCAGCTTTATTAAACCAAACGCGCCCCCCCCCTCTCTCTTTAATATTCCTGAGGAACTTCTAACATATAGGGAATGTGATGGAGGTTGCAATTCACCAAAGTTTGCAATCTGACCACTGTTTATAACATTTTGAGGTACCCCCACAGCCAGAAGTTGCAAGGGTTAAGGTGCATCCTGCCAAAATGAGTCTTCAGCAGCTGTTTTGTTGTATTGCAATGTGCATCTTGATAGAAGTTCTATCCACACACTGATGCTGTGGAAGTGCCGAAATGTTGTGGTTGCACAAAGTAGATTATACTGCTGGCCAAGTACAGCATCATCTACTTGCACAGTTTACACTACTTGCACTTTTTTTTCCCTTTTGCAAAAGAAACTTCCATTGCTTCAGGAGTATCTATGCAAATTTTCAAGTCATTCTGACCAGTACTTCTTATTGAATAGTTTTGGAATCAAAACTTCAAATTATAATCACCCTGTATATAGCTGATTATTTTTCATAAATCTGTTATTATTATACAGTAGAACCTTGATTAACTGGGCTTACCATGAAAGTATAAAAAAAACAACTATTGAATATTAAGACTAGGAGATATACAGTAGGAGATGTGCTACTTCTTATAGGAAAGAAAATGCAAATGTATGCTGAGGTAATGTAACAACTAGTACACTAGTCTTTGTCCTTTAAGGACAGCTGGTGTCTTTATTGGATTATAGGACCACCTGCCCCTAGCATGATGGTGTCACTACTGTTGCTGCTTCTTTGTGAAGGGAAAAAGAAATCCTGTGAGATAAAACACCTCTACACTTAGATGTGTGATGCAATCCTTGTTCATGAATTTGCTTAAGATAGAGCATCAGAATGCAGCCAAAATTCAGAAAATGTTGTGAGAATGAGAAATTTTGAATTTTGTATATAACTTTAAATAACTAAGAAACTTGATATGAAAAAAATATATACATATTCGCCACTTTTATGAGGCTTTTTGAAAAAAAACACTTATAAAATCTTATGCCATTTAAAGATATACCATCAGAATGTACCCCAAGGATATAAAATGTGGTAAAAATGAAACATTTTGGCTAATAATGAACCAATATGATATTTTTCAAGGAAAAAAAATTATATTTAGGCCACTTTTATTTGATTTTTAAAAAAACCACTTGGTTAAAACCAAGGTTTAAACCAAACAACCCTGCAGCCACTGCTGGAAACTTTTGTAATTTACATTAGGCTTGTGACTTCATTTCCAGAATGAAAAAAAAAAAACAGAAGAAACTCTTTTTTTTTTTTTTTTTTTTTGCACACACAAGTAAATTCTTTTGGAATAAATTCTCCCCCCCCCCCCCGCCCCCAAAAGAAGGGATTTTTCCAATCACAGTCAAAATTCTGAAGACATAAGAATTTTTCTGGAGTTTTAGAGATGGAGTAGAAATTCGAGAGCCTCGCAGGAAATCTGGAAGACTTAACAGTTATGCAATCTATATTTTTTTGGTGGGGGGGGGGGGGAGTGCAGAGGCAACCAACTATTTACAGGAATCATTTTTTTTCCGAACAGCAGAGATATTTCCAATCAGGGTCAAAATTCTAAAGATTTAAGAACTTTTCAGGAACCTGAAAGATGGAGTAGAACTCTGGGAGACACTTGGCAGCTACGCAGAAATGATGGCATTATGTATGGAGGTAACAACATGGCGCCACATTAGCGTCAAGAAGTGGACTATTCCCTACTTTCACTGTTTTATAATTTATTAATTATCTTTAACTTCAGCTGTGTGTTATGACATTAAGGGGAAAAAAAATGAAAATCATTATTAGTGAATGTTAACTTATTAATGAGTGTCTAAATATTCTTTTCCCACAAATTTAGAATGACATCAAAATGAAAACAAATAATTACCTTGATCCTGGTTTCGGGTGATGACATGTCATCGAATCGGACGCAATATCCCACCTTTAGGAAAAATGCGTATAAAAACTGGTTCAGTGAATTTTGATGGGCATATGTCAGATAATCAAAATCATCTCGGTAAACAGAAAAAATATATTATTCATGGAATTTTTTTAAGAGTAAAAACATTAAACAACAAATTTTTGTACTACAGTAGATGCCACTTATATACATTAGAACCATGGATAATGTTATCATTCGGGTATTTTTATCACTTTTCACCAAGTATTGAATGAACCAATATTATAATGTAGGAAAAATTTGTTTACAGTTATCCGGAGATTTCAGTTTGTTACCTTTTTTTCTTTTGTCGAAAGTTTTTTTTCTTTTTGCGCATTTCAAAGCTAAGTTGGGAAAAGATTCCCCCCCCCCCCTCCCCACACACACAAGTCACTGTTATCATTCTGCAAAACTATGCAGGAGGTCAAAAAGCTCACTTACTGACATTCATTCAAACCGAGAACAACTCCGGTCTATCGCTATCAGCAATTTACTGCTGAATGAGTGAGCGTGTAGGTACCTAACAGTCTGAGTGTGTATCTAGTGTCGTGTTTTGAATTTTCAGAGCTGCCATGTATGAGTGAAGTGTAGTGATTGGAGATTTGTATCATTGTAGGCTTGCTCTCTGTGACAAGACTTTTTAACAGGGAGATCAGCTCACATTTGCACCTCGAAGTTGGAAACCACAGAAAACCAACTTCAGCTGACCACCACTGTGGTGCCGGTGGAGATCAAACCCGGGATTTTGCGATGCGAGTCCATAACTATGACCATTCGATCCCCCACAGCGGCTCCCTTATCGACAATAATTTTCATACTGAGCTTATAATGCCCTAATTGGGCTGTAATAACTGTTATGGTCTGTGTACATTGAGCGCTGATTTTGCAATGGCTTCCCTATAGTGAATGAATAATTATGTAAGGGGGAGAAGTCCCTTTAATTAGTTCATATTTAGAGATTCTTCCAATTTACCACTAATAGTTCCTCGGCCAGAGGACTTTCACAAGGGAATCTATGGAATAGGCAGTTCTATTATAACTCCTCACAATTTCTGAATATAAAAAAGGATTTTAGCTTCAGGTGGGGGGGGGGGGGAATCCTGTTTTAAAGCCCATTCAAGTAATTCAATAAAGTGTCGTCAAATACTTTCAAAATGTATGAGGATGTTAATGGCTGTTTATACCATGTTTAGTTGTTAAGTTGCCAAAGAGACAAGTATAATCTTGTTTATTTTTTCCAGTAAAGTAGGCCCTATGCACATGTGCCAGTAGGCGCGGCCTTGTATTATTCAATAAGCATTCACTACTTGATTACTTATGTTGATAACATTTCTTTGAGCACTTGACTTAAAATTCAGTTAACTACCTAATCACTTAACTCGTGTAAACGGGCCTTTAGAGCAATTGGAATAAAAAGGCACATTTAACATTTTAAAACATGTTATGCCAGAAGGAAAAAAACTGTTCTCATACATCCCATTCGATCCAACGGGATGTGGAGGAAGCATCAAACATTTGAATGTCTGATTAATTGAGTCTACTGTGCTATTTTTGGACCCAGCACAGCAAAACCTGTCTAAGACAGACACTGTATGAGATGGAAACCTGTCTTAAATGGAATCAAAATATAGTCTGTTCAATGATTAGTGCTTTTCTATGTACCTTTATAAAACAGAAATCTGTCTAAAATGGGATATTATTTCAGTCTGTTGACGTTCTGTTTCATACAGGTTTCACTGTATAAGCAGAATGTTCAAAGAAACTGTGCATGATTGCAAATCGAGGGGAAGAATTTTAAGAAAAGAAGGAACTCGTGTGTGTAACCAATCACTATTATGAGACTTTTTTTTATCCCATATCATTTACAGTCGTGCCGCTGCAGAATAATAAAAAGCATTATGCTTTGGGGAGTATCATAGTATTAGATTGGATTCACATTGGAGCGATACTACAATGGCACGATCCGCAACATCAACACAGATTTGTTAGAAAACTTGAAATTCAGGTTTTTAACCAATTCGTGTCAGTGTTGCCGTTGTGTCACTTATCGTATCGCTTCAGAGCACTGTACCTTACAGTGATTTCTGAAGTTACGAAATGTATCTACTTTTTACTACTTTTCGTTCATGAAATATTTCATATATAACCTTGTTATTTTAACCAGATAGATTTTCAAGGACGCAGTGATTTACTTATGAATTTGTCTGTATGTTATTACCTCTTCTCCAACTGTACATTGTCGTTCTCTGGCCACTCGTTCAGCTATCGATATTGCAGCAACTCTTCTTGGCTTGTTGGATAGAAACAAAAAAAATAATAACTATGGTAAAATATGGTATAAATAATACCTTCATATCTTATATACAAATGTGAAAGTATGTATGTTTGTTCTTTATACAAATCGATGATTTTAGGCCAATCGTTGCCAAATTTTGCATATATACCAAACAGGACTGAGACTGAACCATAGGCTACTTTAAAAGTTCATCAGAGCTGGACAAATGCCCGAAATAGGCAAAAACCGTTGGGCAACAATGGTTTTTTGGGGCTCCAACAATCACTTTCGGAACGTTAACTTTGGTTACCGTAGTTCCTTAACAATGCGTTTCAGATGTGCACATGCCCCCCACAGCAGAATATGCCGAAATGTGCGACGTACGTCGCAGAACAACCAGTGCTGTTGCAGAACAATCTGGAAGAATTTTAAGAAAAGTGTAGAAAAACGCTATTATGTATATGTGAATTTTTACCGCAGAACATTTTCAGTCAGCTGAGGGCTCGTTGCAGAACATCGCAAAACATTCTGCTTTGGGGCACATGCCTTTACAATGGTTTATCACTTCTTTAATGCCACCAGTATTATGCATCATAGTTCATGCCTTTATAATAGTTTATAACTTTTTCAATCCTCCCAGCAATTGAAGAAAACCTGGGAAGCGATTGGTATTTTTACAAGTATTAGTACATTCAAAAACAGTTAACAGTTTTATGTTTAACTTAAAGAATACAAATAATCTCATTTTGTGCCCATTGTTAGGGAAAAGGATTGTAATCTTTGATTCAATCAGGCTCAAATTGCATAAAAGTAAAAATTCCACAGCTACTGGGGGTACTTCTTTGTTAACAAGCCCCGCCCCGCCTACTCTTTGCAATTATGATTATGCCCGAAAGATCACGGTTATGATTTCACTAAGGTAATGAATGACAAGAGTGTAGAGAGAAAATAAAATAAGGCAAGATTTTATAACCTGCATTGGCGATTCATCCTTGGAGGGGACCACTGTATTAAGGAAGTATCGTTAATGATTTATTTATGAAGGTATTTACATTTATGAAAAAAAGCAGTACCTGCGTCACTGCAATGACTCCTTCTTTACCAGCCAGCCCTTTATCGATGATGTACTGAAAACAAAAAATACAGAAAATGATTCAATATTGATTATATGCAGTAAAATCTCTAGATCAGCGTTTCCCAAACTTTTGATTTTACGGGCCCAGTGAGTAAAGGTCAATGATCAGCAAACTCCCCCTCCACTAACAAAAAAGGTAAATTTTGAGCAATTCCCCGCTCTCATTGCTACCCTCTCCCATATCCTACAGCAAGGACCTCGGCAGTGATCTCTGGAGGCCGCATGATTGCGATCATGATGTGGGATCTGGTATGGTGAAAGGCTGCCATATTTCAATATGTGTTATCAACTGGTTCCTGTGTTGGAGAAAAGGAAAGCTATATATATATATATATATAAAAACTGGGAAAATTTTTTATTCCTCTGCCACAAAGAACCTTAGTACTCCTATGTGGATGAACTTTTAAAGTGTATCTGCATAGGCTCACTCACCTTGACCCCCTGTTCACTGCTTTGCGAATTCGCCGTGCTGTTGCTATCACTCTTTTTTTTCCACTTTTTTCTTTTCCCCCTCCCCCATGCACAACATAGTTCTGACCGCAGCCTTGGCTATACAAAATCAAAGAGATGCAATGCAAGCAGGCCCGTCAGCAGAAATTTCATTTGAAGCAGGGACCACTAGAATTTTAGTGGTGGGGGGGGGGGGAGACCAAATTGGTCACACAATAGATTTGGTGTCTTTTCCCCTTTTTACCAGGTCATTTTCTCACATTTCTGGGGGGAGACCAGACCCTCAAGTTCCCCCCCCCCCCGGTACAGCCTTGAATGCAAGCTCCCTTTTTTGAATCCCCTGATGAGGGATCCTTCCCAGCAATGTTTGCCAATCCAGAGATGCATGTGTTCCACACATCAAAATTCAATTTCACCCCAAATTCAATTTTTTATTCTAATAGGTATTTCTCACTGCTATAACGGCTGTAGTAAAATCCTTTATTTCTTACGCAACTTTTTTTGACAGTTTCCTTTCTAGCATGTTGGCGCTTCTCTTTCAAGTTGGCTATTTTCTTCCGTTAGCATTTTTTTTTATGTCTCTTATTGTCATTATTTCCTGCGTTATAAGTTGTGAAAGACATAGGCGTAAACTTCTATACGGCCCATGGGCCCGAGCCCCCCCAACATTTTTGAAGACGCGGCTCAGCCCCCCCAAAAATTCGTATGAATATGGCTTATTCATTTTGCAATGATGAAAAATTTTTTTTTAACCAAAAGTTGTCCTAATTATGAATTAGTTAATGGAAACAATCTGCTCAAAATTTTAGTTCTTTTAAAAAATCTGGATGGTCTTTGGCTTTCTTGTTCCATGACAATACGTTTATCTCATTTCTTCCCTGCCGTTCAATCCCCAATTGCACCCTCCATCGGTTCCAATCCTTAACTACTGCGAGAAGGCACAGCTGAGAGGAAGATTCTTTCAGGTGTTGAGGGGGCTCTTTCTTCTTTGCCTGTGGCAAAAACTGAGTGTCTCTTCTTTTGTTCACTGCGACCGGAGGACGGCCATGGCGCCGACATGAAAATAAGCCCAAAGATGCATGGTGGGGGGGGGGAGGTTGAAAATTGGGAAGCAATGATATTGAAACCGAAATAAATTACACTCTATAAAGAATAGGTGCCAGAACCTAGAGGCTGAGGCCATTTGAGCGCCCCCCCCCCCCACCGCAATAAATTTTGTAAGGGGACTGAGCCTCCCCAGTAATTACTGAAAAAACCATTGTGCAATGCATTCTCCCTCTCCTTCGTACACGCTTGAGTCCCGTATATGCGGGAGGACCAATAACTTTTAGGCCCCCCCCCAATGTTTTTTTGAAAAATATTGGGGAAAAAAGCACATTCTAAATGCCCATTCATAACAGATCTTGAGGACCGATGCCAAAACATTTTTCAAGCCCCTTTACAACAAAATTTGACTGGGGGTGGGGGTAGAACATAGAATCAAATAAACAACAAGTGAATTATAATATTGATTTTAAAAAAGGAAATGAAAAATAAGTGATAATTTTTCAAAGGTCCAAGACCAACCCCTCGACCGGGCTTTATTGGCCCATTCGTTAAGTCACCACTACATTTTAACAATTAATACAAAATATTATCTTTATAACTAAGGGATTCCTGAACTATTTACGTTCGCAGCACTCATGGAAATTTTAAATGTTGCCCAACACCTCAGTCAACGTCTTCCTAAAGAGTAGTCAACACTATAACCCTTGTTTTGTGGAACAGATTTGCACCCTCCACTAATATAATTTGACTGGCTCTTCGTTTTCGTAAGAATGCTCATTTAGGAAAAGAAAATTAGAATTTTTTTTTTGAATTTTTGAGTAGGAAAACTGAACATCCTAATCTAAATTGTGCATGTGTATCAATAAAAATTGTACAAACTGTATAATTTTTATTGATGACGTGACTGAAAAGGCAGTGACAGCAACGCCAATGAGGTATGTGATATCCCAGCCCCCTCAACGTTTTCTCCCCATCTGGTTGGTAATTTCGAAGATGAGAAACGAAACTAAAACTAATTCAATAAAAAGTTATCAATTAGGTCATTGCAAAGATGGCCTACTACACATTATCGGTGGGGGGGGGGGGGAGATCGCCTACAAGTTGGCTACAAGACTCGTTCATTCATAAGAAAAATATCGCTCACAAATTGAAAAGAATTTCTTCAATTTAAAAAGTAAAAATTAATCTTCAATTACCTAAGGAAGCAGGTTGGCCACCCCTTTATAAATAGTGAAATGCATGCACAATATCGGTATGTAAGTGCCGCAAAATGTATCTATTTAAAATTCAATAAATCATAAATAGTCAGTCCTCGGTATAACGTCACTCGGGGACCAAATAAAAATGACCGGAAGCTGCGATAACTTGATAACGAGTAATCCCATTTCACTAATTTTGTTGGCAAGAACTATAAAAGAGATGTTATAGGCATCCCCTATCCTGCATCAGGGCTTCAGGCTGGGGCCTTTGGTGGATATAGTGAATTTTTCGTGTGAAAAACAAAAAATGATGGGGGGGGGGGATCGTCCCCCCGCACTGGAGCCCTGTTAGTCCAATACCTTCTAAAGCAGCTTGCTCTAGAAGGTGTTGGTCAGTCCCACCGTTGAGCGGTGGGGGGGGGGGCATGTTTATAGTGCAATGTATGTCTGATGATAATAGTTATGACTTTACAACGAGATCTTTGGTCGAGAGATCTTTTCAAGCCTCTCTCTCGGTCATCCGTTTATAAGATTTCAAATTGAAAATTAATTCAACAAAGAAAAAATTATAGGTTTTCTTTCCATGTTTAGCGAGAAAATTCTTTTTCTATGAACACAGGACCATAGCGTGCCTTTTCAGGGCCCCCAGGGCACACTTTTTCTGGGGGCCCTTGGAAAGGATTATTATTATGCAAAATAAATGTACATTATTTTGTGGCACCCAATTAGGCATGTGGCCCGGTTGCCGCAGCCTAGTTAGGGGGCCTGTATTACCATATAGTAGTTATTCCAGACAACCAGCTTTAGCGAGTAGATAGGACAAGGCAAATCGCTTTGGGACAAGATCAAAGAAAAGCGTTGGGTCGCAATAGGCAGGATTAACCATTGAGGACAACAAAGCACGTACTTCTGACACGGGCATCAGAAAAGAGAAATCACTAATTTATTTTTTCTTAGCTGAGGATTGTTTACTGTCTCTGTAGATCGGCTGGCGACAGAAGTAGAAAATGCCATCAGTGAATCCTCTTGAATGCACTTCTGTACTATGCCTGTGACAGATACCCATTATGAGTTTAAAAAAAAAAAAAAAAAAGGAGAAAACTGTTCAACAGAATACACCCCAACCCCTCCTCACTTGTTAACTTGGGAACTGGTTGACGGGTCTATATCGCTTCCTGTACGATCTCCTTCCTCATTGTTTGTACACCCCTCTGGAGGTAGCAATGTATTATAAGTATATGATAGCAATAATGAGATGGATGTTGTAGTTTTCCTGTCAGCGGCGCTTTGACTATTTTTGTTCCACTGTAGAAATTTAGTAGCCTTTCTAGAATACAACTGCCCTGAAGCGAGGCGGAGCATACACAAACACACACATATATATAGGCGAATTCCGAACAAAGACGCACACGAATGGGCAGCCAGATGTATTGGAAATTTTTCCCTGACGAAGCATGAGAACTTTCTCGAAATTTTCAGTCATGGATACCGCCATCTAACTGAATCATGTGTTTATAGGTGTTTAAGTAACACACATCTATGTGTCCCTCCTTCAGGAAGCTAGCACAGTGTTACATTTTTATGTTGTCCAGATGTACTAACCATGAGAAAAAAACGAAGAATAAAAGACATCCGAAATGTTCACAAAATATGAATTCGGCTGGTCAAATCAGATTTGACCAGCAGAACTATAGTAGTTACAAAAGGTAATTGCCGACAAATGGTTGCGCACGAAGACGTGAGAAATTTTTCTGTACAGAGTTGACAATACCGAAAACAGGATTGTCATATTAACTATAGCATATAAGAAGAGGAAGAAACATCCAGTTGTTTTTGAATCCAAGTGTCATCGTTGAGTGTTCATGTTACAAATTTTCAAGTCAACGCTGATCGATCGTTGCATCCTTACTCATCCTTCATGATGAAGGAATCATCATCAAAGTCCAATTTGTAGCAGAGCAACAATAATCTTGGTAAGTACAACCTCATTAGCAGTTTCTCTAATTTTTTGGGAATTTTGCGATTGCATAAAATGTTTATACAGATATTCTTGAGGCCAAAAGCTTTTACGACAAACATTGTTTGGAACAAGATTGCTAAAGAAATCGAAAGTACAGTAGAACCTCGATTATCCGAGGGTGGATTATCCGGAGTTCAGAAATTACAAAACTACGAAAGGTGAAAGAAAACCTACCATGAAATTATTGATCAGACAACACAAGAGATTTTTGGTAATAATATTCGGTGATAGTGATTAGAAGAATGGGAACAGATTGTTATTGAAGTTATGATCAGTTAGATCAGAGTATCCTATAATGAGCGATATCGCCCCTTGGGGGCATGGAAAGGTCCGGGGGGGGGATGAGAAAAAAACAAATTCTGAAGAGGAGGACGATGAAACAAAAAGTTTGGAAAACTGCGAGTTGGATTATTCAAATTTGTTTTGCTTAAACAGTGGTCTCTAATAACAAGGAACAAAATAAGTCGAAAATAATTTGTGTAAAAAAAAACATCTTATGACACCCAAATTTTTTGGTTTTTCTGCAAGTCAGGACCTTTGACTTGAAGTGCCCCTAGAAAAAAGTCGACAATTATAACCCTGCATAAATAGGGTCAAAGATGTTTAGTTTATTAGCGAATAGAGTAAATACTATATAATTGTATAACTAGGTTCTTGTGTGTATTTTTTGCGTAAATTTAAATGTGAGTATGTGACATGAACAACATGAGGATACAAGAAATATTTATTTTAAATCAACGAAATGTATAAATATGCGTTTCATTCGAACTGTTTGCTATTGCTGCTATGTTTGGTTATTCCTGGTGATTTAAACCGTGGTTTTCGATAGGCCGTGGTCAGCATTACATGATTGAAAATTTTTATATCGTTAGATTATTAAATTATTTTTGTTAAAATTAATTTTTAGGATAAAATATGAATGGCATATCTATCACGTGGGTGTTTATGGTCAAAACTGATACCAATTGATTTATTGAAAATGATTGCAAATAAGATAATGCTTGACCAAAAATAATTACCGGTCCTTCAACGTTGAAATTGTTTACATACATCAGTAGTATATGAGCAAAAAACACTATACGTTGAATATAAGTGTTATACAAATACTAAAATTTCGGTTAATAAGCACTCGCTCAGACGTATATTATATGTAAACAAAGATTTTCCCCCTTCTGATTTATGAATTTAAAAAAAAGTATTTATACTTTTACTGATATCAGTATGACTTCAGTATTATATTTCAGTATACTAATACTGAAGTGTTTGTTAACAAAAATAAGCGAGCTGCTATGCCAAAGGATTTTTAAACGTTTGCTATCTGCGGCACACCTTAATATTAATAGCAACTGA
The DNA here is from genome assembly GCF_987345545.1 of Pholcus phalangioides. Taxonomy (NCBI): domain Eukaryota; kingdom Metazoa; phylum Arthropoda; class Arachnida; order Araneae; family Pholcidae; genus Pholcus; species Pholcus phalangioides. The sequence goes on along the minus strand of NW_028301613.1, from coordinate 4,365,469 downwards.
TCACCTATGTTGGCCAAATAAAATCGAAACCAATGTTTTTATACCCTCTATGGTTCTCCATAAAACGTATTGAAAATTATTTTTTTTCCAGAAACCGATGTAAATTAGCACTGTTAGCATATTTTTAACTGAAACAATACATCATCACAGCAATTTAATTAATTATACTGGATTTAACTAGCTAAAATAATTAATTAAGGGTAAAATATAGTCTGCCTTAAGTTTAATGTTATCTATAAACAGATAGAATTTTGCTCAGCAAAGTTGAATAGTTTCGTCCCTGAATTTTATTTCCATTTCCCTCAATTTGGTGCTATAATATAAATCTGAGCACGTAAAATTGGGACAGCTCTCAAATATGACACCAACAAGGAATCAGCTTTTTCTAGATAGATAAAAATTATTGTACTTATATAGCTGTACCTTGTACTGAAATGACACTAAAGGATGTACTTTCTGAAATACCAAAAAACCTGTTTGTGTTTTTTGACCATTTACCATGTCTATTCAAAAATCAACGGGACTATATAGGGTTATTGCGTAAAAAAGTTGCTCTTCCTTCACATTTTTTTAATTGATGCAATAAAATTATTGCATCATTGATTTCATAATGAGATTATCACCATATCAGATATTATCTACACCGAACTTTTGTCATTAATTACGCAATAATTTTCTCATTATTGATACGTGAAAGCTCAGTATGGTGTTGCATTTTTCCTCTTTAAACACTGTACTCACTCAGACATTTTAATATTTTTGTTTTGTTTGTTTATATTGAATTTTTTGCAAATCAAATACGGTACTCCTGTACTACATTGAAATGCACATTATTGAACACAAATGAAACAAAATTAAGTATTTCTGCTCGAAGAAATGCCGACCAACAAAAAACCAAAATATCAAATCGTAATATTTTCAGTGATTTTGTCCTCTTCCCCCCCCCCCACCTCTAAAGAGAAAAGGAAATGAACATGAAGTAAAATCATTTGTCAAACATTTTATAGGATAGCGGCTCTGGCTGCATAAGCCTATATGACCATGCTTTTTGAATTTTTCATCCAGTATAAATTTCAATACTGTTTTAAAACATTGAATGATTCCTGTTTTGATGTCATTTGAATATAGCCGATCTTGACAAATCAAAAACTATGTAGGAAACAGCCATATTCCTGAAGAGCCAAGCATGGTTTTTGCTGAAGAAAAACGGTCCGAAATGATGTTTTTTAGATTTTTTCAGGACTTACGGGGACCCCCCCCCCTCCCATGTTGAAAGCCACACTGTTTTCGTCATCCTATGATTCCACTCTAGCAATCACATGCAGAGAATGTTTGGTGCCGATACAGATTTTCTAGTCGCCATGGTGACCTGGAGCCCGAGATTTGTCAAGCCCTGATATATAGGGACAGGGTTCGTACCCTCCTTGAAAATCCTTGGAGAAAAAGTTCATTTTCAAGTCTTTAAAAGTGCTTGAAAAAAATTATAATCATTTTCAAAGTGTTCCTGCGGATGTGACCACGGAATGGAGGTGGCTTCAACAATATCTGTTGCAAGTTCCAAAATGAACTGACTGCTAACGGAGGTTGATTGTTGACCGTAGATGCACGCACGCAAAAACAGTTCTTTAAAACAGAACTGATTTTTTTCAGAAGAGCTGAACTCGATGCTTTATTGACTTTTTTCTTGAATATAGAAATCGAACAACACAGATGAATTTTTTGTTTAAGTTTATAAATAACGCATTTTTGTATTTCAAATCTTGAAAGGAGCATCATAAGAGTGCTTGAGGTTTATGAAACAGCAATGTTATGTCAATCTTAGTGCTGTATTTCGAGTAATTTTTTTTGTAATATAATTTTTTCTTGATTTCAATTTCATGAAATATGGTTTTGAATTACAATAATTTTTAGTTTTCTTAGGGAAATTTTTGCGGAAGAGTAAGGTAGAGATAACGTTTCAGTTATACGATTTTTGCATTTATACGACGCTTTGACCCGACTGTTCGGCGACGTGCTTAAAAACCTCGTTTATACGACGCGACGAATAAACGAGGTTCCATTGTATGGGGCTTGAGCCCCCCCAACATTTTCAATAACTTTACGCCCTTGGTGAAAGAGGGTTTCCTTAAGGGTGAAAGGTCTTGTTGCTTGGGGTGGCAGATCAGTGAGAGAAGAATACACCCCCCCCCCCTTCCCCCCAGGCAAACTGTTAAAAAAAAATAAAAGCAACATCACATCACACTTATGTTACATAGATGCGATAATTTTTTTTTTTTTGTTTATATACAAATACATACTGCCATACACCAATTAAACGTCCAGCCCAATATAAGTATCCTCTGCCTTTTTTTTCAATTGGTTATTACCAGTGTACCGTCCATTCAATTCCGTAGTTTTTAAGCATGTGTGAATGCCCGTTTGATTATTCCGGCAAATAACTGATTAGTAAATAGATTATAACTGAAGCGGAGAACGGAGGACGGGAAAAGAAACAAAAACACAGATAAGCTGTAAAAAAACTTTCCTTCCCCCCCCCCCCCACATTATCCATCAGGTTGCAACTTGAGGGTCTGGCATGCAATAAGTAATAACTAAACTCTGTTTCGACCTAGATACCCCTTTCACTGTTTTTTCCCCCTCTCACCTGTGGTATCTGCGTGGTCTTCCCACTACCAGTATCGCCTTTGATGATGAGGCAATCTTTCTTAGACAACTTCCTGGTGAGGTGCTCTCTGACTTTATACACCGGCAGCTCACACTGAGCCATGAGGATGTCTTCGGAGCTGTCCCCGTCGCCAGCCGGTGCTCCTCCTTTCAACTGATCCCGAAACCTGGAACTTTGGGGTTTGGTCCCCTTTGTTGATTGGAGTCGTTTCTCTTTGCCGTCCGGAGTAGACGGAGCCACTTCTTTACCGGATTCAACGTCTATGACAGGAGTGATTTCCATCACATCCCCGTCGCTGCACTCCAACTGCGAGTCATTCCTTTGATCACCACCACCATAATAATCAAAGATGTTCTCTTCGTTCCCATTTTCGCGAGGCTTCTTCAGCATTTTACGCTTCTTGTCATTTTGTTTCAAACGTCTACGTTTAGTTGGCATCTTGCTTTTCGTTGGGTCCGTCTCCGTTAGTTTGGAATCTCCCCGGGGGTTTGAACCTCCGCCGTCAAGACCTTGGGGATTGTTGGAGGACTCACTCATCATTTTCGCTTTGAGCTTCCTCTTCAATCTTTTCTTTCGGTTCTTCAACGTCTTCTTATTTACGACGACAGCCTTATCCCCTCCGTCCTCCATTTCGATTTGAGAGGAGAGATTCATATAAACAAACACACGTGCAGGAATTCGTTGGTCTCGCTGTCAGCTTTGGTCTTCTCGCCAACAATCCACCTGACCATATTTAATTTTATTTATTGGCTGAAGAGAGCAAAAAAAATTAAATCCTTACTATGCACATCATTCCTCTGCGGCATTCCAAATGAATCGATTCATGCCGGAATGTGTGTTCTGAGCTCGCATTTGTGTTGTTATTGTGCATGTTTCATGCCCTTGCTGGTGCTGCTATCTGTCTTCTATGTTTTGAGCAGAAGATGGTAGATGCCTCTACTTTAAACTGCATCATGTTGAAGGCATGGAGGAAAGCATAACATCCTGCAGGGCATTATAACCTCCTTGTGTTGAAGGTCCGCCTGCTCTCTGCGAAAATGTTAACCTCGTCGAGCAAAATTTCCCTTCCCACTACATTTATCCTACGCATTTCGTAAAATGTGCTGCCATCTACCGGGAAAATATGTATTCAAGTATTTTTTTACTTCAAAAAAGTTATTTTGCATTGCATTTATTTTTTAATTTATTCAAAAAATTCTTTTGTTTGATGAACTCTCAAAATTTTCTACAAATGCTGAAAAATTTCCTGTTTAGATAAATTTTGGCAAATTCTTCCAACCAGTTACCATCACTAGAAGAGACTTGTGCTGCCATCTGGCTTCTATATTTTGAACTGAGGACGGTAAATGCTGTGGTCCGTCTGCTCTCTGCGGATAGATTTTTACGTCCAGTATTTCCCGGAACAGTCCCGGTTTTCTTTGTTTTTCTGGCCGTCCCGACATTTTTGCAAAAGTGTCCCGGTTTTTCCCGTTTTTTACATGCCTACTTGGATCTTTATTCTTTATTGAAGTCAAAGATTGAAATTATTTTGTGTCTCATAAATTATATCATGATAATTACAGCTATAAATAAGAACATTTATTTCCCACATTTGTCTTGTTGAACGTTTTATTTCGTGGAATTCATTTTAATCCACTGCAATTTGCGGTAGCGCTTCGTTTCCCACCATCGCTATTTTTCCGTAATTTCAGCAATATTTGGCAACTTTGTACACTTTTGGCGGTGTTCTTGGCGATAATTGGCGATGCCCCGTATTTTCCCGTATTTGGAATTCCAATTTACCGTATTTCTCTCAAAGAAATATGGTCAGTTTACTTATCAGTCAAGGAATAAAACAATTTCCTTAACCTATAAATTACGTTACGGTAATAACGACTGTAAAAAAAAAAAATCTAATGGCAAATTGCTAATTTTCACCAAAATTATGCCAAAAGCAAGCAAAGTTGCCAAATCTAGCTGACCACACATTTCTCACATATTTTTCATTTTAAACGTTTATTTCGTAGGATTCATTTAATTCATTCATTCACTGGATTTCCAGTAGTGTTTTATTCTCTTGCCTTTTGCGATTTCAGCCACATTCGGCAACTTTTGCTTAGCTCTGGCAATTTTTTGTTCCCCCCCCCCTCAAATTTTTCCCTAGGAAATATGGTCAGCTGATCACTTACCAGGAGATGATGTCATGAAAAAAATTTCACATTCGTATTTGCAATTTATCCTAATCGTTTTGGCAACACATTCGCTAATTTCGTGTGCAGTGAAGATAAATTTGTTTCTTTTACATCAGTGGGCAATTATATTGACATCTAGTCATGTTATCTCTCAATATTTATTTCTTTATCTCTATCTTTCCTATAGGTATTACAAATCAAGTAAAATTGCTTCCCGTTAAAACATGTGTCTAATAAGTAAGCATATGGTTGTTGATTATTTAGTTTTGAAAAGGTGTCCCTCCGTAAAGTTAAGCCTTCGTAAATGCATCCAATATATTGGTATGGGGCTCAAATTACACTATAAAAGTTTGATAAAATTTATTGTATAAAACTTAACAAAAGCAACCAATAACGTTATCCGTTTTATTTGTTCGAATGTAACCGATAATCTTATTTGGTGGTTACATTTTTCAAGTTTTATAAAAGAACGTTTATCAAACTTTTATAGTGTAATCCGGTCCTTAAAGAGTTGTATTGTAAGTGTACAGGGTGTTTGTAATTAAAGTCTTCCCCACAAATCCCTTCTCAGCTGTAAATAATCAGTATCCGTGCCATGATAGCCATTAACCTATTGGAATGGCTAAAGGGAAAGTTGAAGGGGCAAATAGGTTCTCATTCCCCTATGCAAAATCATGGGCGGAGATATGCCCCCCACCCCCCCCCCCCCAGCATCAAAGGTGAAGTCGACTGATCTAATACATATATGTATAGATGAATCATCTTGCCCCCCCCCCAGACTTCTCCGCCTATGTGCAAAATGTGTGCACATATGGATTTTCTCTCGAAGTGATAAAATTTGCTTACGTTTAATGGTAAGGGGTTTCTAAATTCTACCTCTTTGAGTTGTTACCAGAATTTCAGAATTTTCTGGTAGGTAGTTTAGGCCATCGTGCCCATGCCCCCTCCATACATGGGTGGGGCCCTAGCAAGGGATGATTTATATAATTTTCTTGTTTTTCCACACTTAGTGGAGGGGGCATGAAAAATCTGATCCTCCATGGTCGCGGAAAATGTCAGCCTTGTGTCCCAGCTGGGAGGGGGGGGGATCATAAAGGACTTTTTATTTCGACGGCTCGAGGACATCTTGCCAAGAGCGTAACTGATGCTATGGCAAAAAAAAAATCGCTGGTATAAAAAAACATACGGGAACCAACAAGCATAATATTTTTTTTAGACTAAACACCAGAGTGGTATAAATATAATTGAGTTCTTAAGCTCAGAATTATAATAATTCCCCGGGTAAAGAAATACAAATACAGGGCCAGAAGACTAAACATCAAAACAACATAAGGTAGCCACTCTTTTAAATAAACAACGGTCCTGCATGTTGTATAAATAAGTATACTCTAGGTATAAAAAAAATTAAAACACGACTTTTTCTGGGTTTCCTGTAATCCTAACGCTCGGAATGAGAAAAACTAAATGGCTGTTCAAATGTTTGAAAAGACCCGTTAAAAACAACTAGCGAAAGGTAATAGGGAATAATCCAAGACAACGACCTACTTAACAAAGGGAAAAAATGTCGTTATCGGTTTGAATTGCCCGCACTTTAAGAGCCGTCTATAATGGATGGGTAATGGAAGCTTCTAGAAAGTGATAGAAGAAACGGCATTGGCGACTTATGGCACCTTGGCGATCTGGATTATACTGCACCTGTTCCATATTGCAATACAATAATTATACGGGGCTTTCAACTACTATGACCATCTTCTGTTACCGATATTTTCCCAAGCAGGTTTAAAGCTCAGCAGACAAAGAAAAGGTAGTGTAATCCAGTTGGACCAGGCAAGCATAAAGAAATAAACATTTCCAAGGCGCCACATTTGTAGACTTTCTGAAGGGTATCTAAAGTCCATGCCACTCAATAAAATTTCTGAAGACAGGGGAGGGGTAGAGAAGAAATGTTGAGAAACTGGTTAAAAAAACCAGTCGCTTCCCAATCTTAGGAAGCCTATGGACCTGGTTGGTTCTTTTTTATGAACAAAAGGCCCAGTCAAATAAGGGACTAAAGGGGTAAAATGAAATGGCGAATCATTCACAGTTCCATTTGAATAATGTCAGGTTTCTATACCGGGCCACGCCCCAAAGGTTAAACACTGATATGGCCTCAACGCACGAAAAAAAAAAAACATTCTGAAATTTTTTGTATTCATGCTATCTTGTGATGAACTGATGTTATTTTTCATGCAGGTATCGAGGCTCAACTTACCGACTGCGAGCAACGATATGTTTGAATCTGCAACACATGTGTGAATGTTTGACTATTTCGAAGAATGTGTTCAATGTGGCAAATGTTGAAAAAAATCTATTCTCTAATTATAGTACGCCCTGCGTTGAATTGTCTTTGAATCTGCTTGTGCAAGATCAGCTCGTCCAGGTTGGCCTATATGTAGTCAAACTCATAATAAACTTCCAAGGGACCCAAAAAATTCAATTCGCTATATCCAATTAGGAATTATTTTATGGAATGAGAACAAAAATTTAGTTCGCTATAGTGGTTTGAGTCGGGGCAACTGTTTTGTAGAAGAAACTGTCTTTTGGGGAGGGAAGAGATTTGAGAGGTGTCGACATAGAAAACTTTTCTGGTGTTTTCTTTTGGCAAAACTATCACTGAGGATTGGGAGGGGAGACTGAGATCTTGCATGCAGAAGTGTTGATACAAAGAAAACATTAAGGCCTAGAGTTTACCAGATGGGCCCATATAAAGACTTGATAAATTGAAGTGCCAGCGAAATTAGTTTAGGAGCTAAGTTTTTCCGACGATGTAAGAGTTATCGTACAGTTAGTCAAGTCTGAAACTTAAGGATGTAAACCAGATGTATCCAGAAATCCACAGTCCCAATATCCTGTAAAGAAGACCTCAACATCATCCTACAATGGAAGTCAATGTGGTTTTGTGAAAACACTCCATTTTCTTGGAACCTAGAAGTTTCGCCGCCGACATTTTGTCTTCGGTATATTCTTTCTGCGCTGACCGTATGAGTGACCAAGTGGGTGAGGGAATGACCTTGTGTGTGTGTAAGTGACCATAAAAGTGGGTGAGTGAGTGTGTGATTGACATTATGAGTGATCAAGTGAGTGTGACTATGGTTCAGTGAATGACCATATCAATGATCAAGTGGGTGACTTTATGTACAAGTTCATGACCATATGAGTTACCACACTCACTTGGTCTCTCATACGACCACATACTGTCACTCATACGGCAACAACCCACTTACTTTTACACTCATATGGTGTTACCCCCCATACAGTTACCCCCCCCCGCTTCAATTGGTCACTCATACAGTCACTCACTTAGTCACAGCCACTCATTTGATCGCTCACATAGTCAGGGCAGGTGAATTGCGCCTGAGGGCGAAATGTTAGAAGCAGAATTTCCGTAAACCGTTTTCTCAATAACTGCGTGAAATTATTCTCTTTACAGTAGTTCCAGAGACTAAAATCTTGCTAAATATAAGCTTAACAAAATGAGAGGGTAAAAAAGAGTTTTTAGGTGCCACAGCCAAATTTCTTAGAATCCACGCATATTTTTTCCTTTCAAGATGCACGAAAATAATGTCCGATCTAATAGGGCTTGGTGATTCTTTTTTGCCTGTATTGTGCACTTTGATCTTAGCCTAAAGACAGAGGAGATATGATAAGAGTGTTTGGTAAATGCACTAACAAACTTTTTCTCTAGTTGGTAAACAAGCCTTGAAATTTTTGGTGTCAGCAGATATATGTAATTATATTTTTTATGGAATGCTCTTCCCCCCCCCCCCCACACCTGTGTTTGTTTACCCCTGTGCACAAAAGATCTGTTCGGAAATAGTTCTGTTAGTTTTGAAAAAATTAGAGCCAGCCAAATTTCCCTGGAGCCAAAGAGGAAAAACGAAAAACAGCCAAATATTAGTTTTTTTTCCCCCGGGCCTTGCTGACCTTTCCCATATTGTTAAAAGGCTTATAAATTGTGGATGGAATATTTTAAGTGCCAATTTTTTTAGTAGCCCTGGAAACCTGGGATTAGTTAAGCCCTGATGTAGGTTGGTTTTACATTTGCTGTATCATAATTGTAAAGAAAGATTTAAAGCTGAGGGTTCTTAACCTTTTTCAGCCATGACCCAAAATTAACGACAATAGCATCTTCGCGACCCATGGGATTGTTTGTTTTTCAAAATTAGCGAAATCAGTGACGCAATAAGTGCATTTATAACAGGAGTGTGAGAGGTATGCCCCCCCCCCCCACATCCTGTGCAGGAGCCCCTGGGCTCTGATCCTTGGCCGGCCTCTAGGGCATTTATAGCGTGAAAAAACAAAATGGTTGAGAGTCATTCTGGGCAACATGGCTACTTTACCGCACACCAACTTCGGCCATATACGTCATACTGCAGTTTCCAACCAGTGGAGTTGGGTTTGAAATGGAGGCACCATCTATCAGTGGTTGCCCCAAGCTCGGTTGGTAAAGAACTTGTTTCTGATGTTTCTTTGTCCAGATTCGAACCCATGGACCTTGATGTTAACCTTCATAGTTAAAGACGAGAATCTTACCACTTAGGTGGGGCTGACAGGGTTCCAGCTCTGGCAAGCTAGTGGGGCCGTGATGAATGGTATTAATCATCTCACAAGCCTTTGCGAAACAAATTTGGGTCATAACCCGCATCCCTAGCTGTTGGTGAACTAGACCTAACTAACGACCTATCTCTGAAACCTCTGGGAAACGAGTTTGAGCCATGATCCCCCATCTCAAGAATCCCTTGCTACCCGTGAATTTGAGTGACCCATCTAGGAAGTCCCTGGCGAATCAAGTTTAAGTTGTGACCCATGGCTGAAAAATGCTTGGCTGTGCGTGGATCGGCACGACCTACTTGGTAAGCGTATTGGCCACGATCTATAGGTTAAGAACCCCAATTTAAATAGACATAAAGGAGAAGTGAAAAATTGAAGTCTTGTTGTTTCTTCTTCCTGTTTTTTTTTTTTTTTCTTTTTGCTTGCAGCGGTATTTGTTGTGTAAATTTCATATTCTGTATGCATGTATAAAACAGGGCTCGACAAATCCCAGGTGTGTGTGTACCCAAACACTGAAAAGGAGCCATTGAATTACATTTAAGAATTCACATGCTCGGTCTGCCGTGCAACTGGAAATATTCATTGGGTGCCCAAACAAAAATTTTGCATGGCAGAAGAATGTCAGTAAATATTATTGGATTTACCTTTAATTTTTTATTTATATACCCAGGTTGAGCGTGTAGTCGAAAAAATACATGCCTGATCAAATTTTTTACATGTCCCTGCAGGGTTGTTTGGTTTAAATCACATTGGTTTTAACGAGCGGTTTTTCCCTTCAAAAAATTGCATAAAAGTGGCCGAAGTGTAAATTTTTTCCCCTTGAAAAATATCACATTGATTCATTATTAGCCAAAATTTTTCATTCTTGTCACGTTTTCTATTCTTTGGGTACGTTCTGATGGTATATTTTTAAATGATATAAGTTTTTCCCCCTTCAAAAAATTTCATATAAGTGACCTAAATATATATATATACAGTCGATGCTCGATATAACGACCCTCTTCATCTCGTTGAAAACCAACGTTATATTGGGAGGGTCATTATATCAAAAGTAAAACATATGTGATAGTCGTTCTATGAAAACATCTAGAGCTTATCCTACTGGTCATAATAGAATGGTCGCTATGATGAGTCCACTGTATGTATATACACACATATATTTCATATAAAAAGTAGCACTTATAGTTACTCAAAGTTATGTACTGTACCAAAATTTCTCATTCTTACCACATTTTCTAGCTTTGGGCTACGTTCTCATGCTCTATCTAAAGTCTTCACCTGTTGTATCAGAGGATTGGGCCCCCAAGGGCCACATCTGCATCATTGGGATCAAGATCTTGACAAATAGGCTTTGACCCATGCTCTTAGCTATTTTTTATGAGAGCACATGAAAAATAATTTTCTAAGGGAAAGAAGAAGAAAATTTATATATTTTCCAATCATTTAAATTTCCTCAGCAGAGGAAAATCCCTCTTTTCAATGTGCTCTTTGGGATGGCATCAAACAATGTGCACATATAATACCTCTTCTATTCTGTTGTTACAAAAAATATTGGTAGTGTAATTTTTGGAGAACCCTAAGAACAGTGTAAAGATAAACATTCGAATGGTGTGGAAAGGTCGAGAAGGTCTTGGAAGGCATTCATTGACTCCATGCAGTGGCGTCACCAGACTGGTACTACGGTCAAATTTCTGGAAAATTTTTAATGTCTTTAAAAATGATGCGGGGAATAGTAGTCAGAGTTGCTTTATCCTCCACGCGAGATTCTTTCTGTGAATAAATTTGTGACGTCCTGAAGATTGCTTCATCCTCTGATCGTTTCATGGACTTGTGAGAAATTATCTGGAACATTATCCTCTTGCTATTTAAAGCAAATTTATGAATGAGGATTGCGCTGCATGCATCTAAACATGTGGTGGTGTAGTATCTCGCAGGCTTTTGTTTCTTTTCCCTCGTAAAGAAGCAGCAACGGTAGTGACTTCGCTATCATGTCATGTGGTCTTATAATCCAAAAAGACGCCAGTATTAGTAGTAGTTACGTTACCTCACATGCATTTTCATTTTCTTGCTATAAAAAGCAGCAGCAGATATCGTACTGTATATCACCACCAGGCTTAATATTCAATAGTTTTTTTTTGCTTTCACCCATTATATCCCCCCCCCCCCCCCTGTTAACCTCTCAAGTCCAGGGGAGATTTAAACGGAATTGCCTGTTTTCGCAGATGTTTCGCAAAAAAATTATAACTTTTTGAAATTTTTTGTTTATAAAATAAGGTCTTGTTATTTTGGTAATTTTTTTTTCTTCCACGGCTGCCAAAAGTTTCTTACAGCCTTTCTTTTCTTGCTTACAGCTTAAATTCTTTCTTACAGCCGCCTGGCTATAAGAAATAACTGCTAACTCAATTGTACAGGACATTTTGGCTCAAAAGGCAGTAAATGTTTAAATACGTTCTTTACAATAATTACACAGGGCATCTTTACAGTAATATCTCGCATCCCAGAGTGTTAAGCAGCAAGCATTCATCACTCACAATAAAATATGCAAGGCTCCCACTTGTCCTCCTATTTTCTTACTTTTTGTTAAAATGTCCTACTTTCTCGGTTTTGTCTTTTGCACCAAATGCCATATCAACAAAATTAGTGTAATTGATTTTAATTGAGGAGGGAATCATCTATATATTGCCAAATATTACAAATGTTGTAGATTGCAATTAATGATTCTGTCAAAATAGAAATTGTATAATTTTTAGGGCTATTTGGGGGTATGTGGACCATTTGGTTAGTTAATTTGTCATTCGCCTAGTTTGAGGGTTCTACAAGTAGAGTAGTCATTAAAAACTTCTATCTGGATGAAAAAATACTTTTGTATTCACTATTTCATGGTCTTGGATGGTAACTAACATTCCTCATATTCAAAATTATGGTGCACATTTTGTGTATAGGTGACGCAGCAGTTTGCATAACAAAGCAGTTGGGTATATAGGCCTATCCTAGGTTTTGTAGCATGCAATTGTCTCCTGTATTTTTGAAGCATGCAGAAGCATAAACAACATTTGCAATACTCAGCAATGAGCTAGAAATGAAAGTGCTTCATTAGTCAAAAACGATTACATTGGCATTGAACAGTAAAATGTAAACAAATCCCTTTGAAAAAAAGGATGGACAATGCAGAACAATCAAGAAGGATTTTAAGAAAAATGTAGAAAATACTATTATGGTAACTGCATAACATTCCCAGTCAGCGGAGGGCTCGTTGCAGAATAACGCAAAACATTCTGCTTAGGGGCATTGGACCTTGTAATTCGTGCATTTTGCACTGTGCTTTCGGAAGTGGTCTTGAAAAAGTGTCATTCTTAAACTTACATGTTTTAATTTCATAATCTGCTGTGTGCATTGTCGAAGAGTGTGGACAGACTGAACTGTGGAAGACTCGAAAAAAGAATGTAGTTTATATTGTGAGGCGAGATAGAAAATAATTATCTGTGGTTGCTAGTACACTGTTTTTGCCAAAAATTGGTTTTTCAACCAAATCATTTTTGTTGTCATTTTGCTTTGGCTCAAGTAAATCTTACAGGGTACTGAAATACAGTAGAACCTCTCAATAGTGGATTAACAGGAGTGTCCATTGGAGGTTACTGTATACAGTAGAATTTCGTTCATTTATACAATGTTTGGCTTCGGTCTCGCTGGGTTTCTATATGTTACTGTGTGTAAAAAGTGATACACTGGTGGTCATGCATAATCATCAATTGTCTTGATTAAAAAGTTTGGTTAAATTTCACTACATTTATCACTTTTACCAGTGATTATGCATAATTCCCATATAAAGTTGGAAAGTTTGATAAATATAGAAAAATTTCTAACCTTTATCCTCTGCATTAAACTAGTTAATTATTTTTACCCGTACATGATATGTGCAATGCACATATTTTGCAATAAAAATTTAATTAAAGTGAGTATGAAGAAGAAATAGATTGAAATATAGAAGAAATAGTTCATAACATCGGTTGTGTTGGCTTTCTTCATGCATATCAATATGTGCAAACAAAACCAACATTACCATTGGGAATCACCATCGTGGACCCATAGTTATGCTCAGTTAATCAAATAATGAATTGATGGATTATCCTTTTTACCAATATGAGCTTGACATTATAGCCTACATAATTGTCATTGAATATGATGAATTCTCAATTTATGAACAAAAATTCACAAAGTAGTTTGCATGATTTTTACTGTCCACTATCGAGAGTATCTGCTAATAAGGGGGGGGACCTGTTCATGGGATCGGGGATCAGAAAAGTGTCCTTTAAGGGAGGTTCCACTCTAATGAAAAAAAAATGAATTAAGTTTTTTTTTAGGGTTTTTAAATTATGCTATGATTATGTTGTCGGGAGTATCCTCCCCGCCCTACTTCTTTTTAGTCCTGCTTTTTCCAGTATTTTGAGTGTGAGCCCTAAATATGATAAATTAAAATATGATACTTATGATTAGACAAAGCCATATTATTCCTCTTTCGAATGATGCCCAACATACAGAGATTGTGAAATAATATAATAGATTATGTATATACAGTGTGTCCTATCAAGACTGCCCAAACTCTGCACAGCCAAATTCCTTGCTTGGAATACATAAAAATGCTCAAAGAACTGTACTTGTATGACCCATAGTTTTCGAGAAAAATACAAAAAGAAGTGTGATGTCATATTTCAGGTGCCAGGGAAAAAAAAAACTTTATTGGAAAAAGAACATTGGTATTTACATAGGTTTTCATGGGAAGATGTTCAAAATATTCATTGTGCATATCAAGGCATGCATGGATGTGCTGTAAAATGACAAAAGTTTTTTCCCCCTTGCACCGGATATGACTTCATACTTTTCTTTCACATTTTTCTCAAACTGTGAGTTGTACAGGTACAGTTCTTTGGGTATTTTTTTTTTTATGTATTCCAAGCGAGGAATCTGGTTGTGCCAAGTTTAGGCAGGCTTGATGGGACACCTGGTATATATAATTAAAGTATGTTATTGGACGTTGCTCAACAATGAGAGGTAAATCAGGGTTCTACTGTACTCTAGTGAGGGATTCAAATAATCAACTATGTACAGGGTGATGATAAAACGTTCTGATTCCAAAACACTATACACTAAAAATCACTGGTCAAAATGTCGTGAAAATTTACATAGATACTCATGATGCGGTGGAATTTTCTTTGGTGAAAGAAAAAATACTTGAAAATGTACAAGTAGATATTGTACTTGGCCCAGTGGTATAATCTGTTTTGTGCAACAACATTGTTTTGGCACTTCAACTGTGTCAGTGTGTGGATAACACAACTTTTATCAAGATGCACATTGCAACATCAGCAAAGTAGCTGCTGAAGAACCATTTTGACAATAACAGGACAACGCAACACCTGGCTAACACATTTACCTGACCTTAACCCTTATAACTTTTGGCTTTGGGGGTACCTCAAAATATTATGTGCTGTGGTCGGATTGCAAGCTTTGGTAAATTCAAGACAGATCCACATCATTGTTGGCATACTCTGATCTGTTGTTGAACAAGCATTTTTGCACTTCCACCTCACACCCAGAACATTGTGATGTTTCCGTGGATTATGAAACCATGAATTGCTAATTAAGTTATCATTTTGTCCTGACTGGCTATCGTTTCCATTCTGTGAGCAAATTTCCCATGTGCTGGATGAGTCCTATGGTGTTGTGGTGTTGTCTTTTTTATATTTTCAAGTATCCCCTTCTCCCCCCCCCCCTTTTGCCATACAAAATTCCACTGCTTCAAGAGTATCCGTGTAAATTTTCAAGCCATTCTGACCAGTGGTTCTTATTTTAGTGTTTTAAAGTTAGAACTTTGGTTATAATCATCCTGTAAATAACTTCTCATCGCTAATAAACGTGCATTAATTATGCTTTATTAAACATGTTGTATTTACCTAGTTTTAAGTAACTGCAGAAAACATTTTTAAATTATATGGTTAATAATATATTAAACATTTTTAAACAGTTCCTTGAGTTAAGCTATAAAATAAGTAAATTGCAGAAATTGGTTTTCATTAAAATGTAAGAAATATTTATAGATTAATTAATATGGGAATAGTGTTAATTATACATCCACATACATTTGGTTTTAATTATTAGAAGTTTGAATGATTTTTTCCGAAATTTTATTATTTTTAATGCAGTTACTATTTAAACCAAAACTGGTGTTCTGATTTTCTTATAAAAAAATCTTTTTTTTTTTTTCTTTTTTTTTTTACCAACCCTGTGCCCCTGGCATGTAATGGCGGGTAATGGATTCATCCAGCCCTGTACATATATTCCTATTCTTCCACGAAAGAAAGGAAAAAATTATATTTTGAACACCTCTCTCTGCTATTATCAAAATGTGAACAATAACTGACTCCACCCACTGGCTGTTAATTGGCAGGCTGGAGAGATGGGAAACATGTTCTCGTGAGAGTGAGAATATAACTTAAAGTATCTGGGCTCATCATTGCCAAAATAATAAGAGTTTTGAAGAGACGAGATATCTTGCAATTGCTGAAAAACAAAGCAAGTTAAGTGAGATATCCTAATTATGTGTGTGTGTGTGCACAGCTGAGAAGGTTTATGTAATAAGGTTTGTTCAACCCATCGGAGGTTTCAATAATGAAATATTTTGAGTTACAGATTGAATTAGTAGCCAATGGTATTAACCCAAATGCGAGAATATCTTACAGGATGAAAATGCACTAAGAAATTTATAAAATTAAGTTAATATATGCAGTTGCATTGATTCTGTTTTAAAGAAATAGAGGTTTATGTGCAACAATTTGGAATCAGTGAAGCGTGTGCACCTCTGAGAAGAACGATTAATGTGATTTTAGCATCATAATTGCATTAAAACAAAGAAATGTTTAAAGAAAGAGTGGAGACCTCATCTCATTGTCCTTTGCTCTTCAACATGGAAGAAAGCTGTAGGTCTGCTGTCTATCATTTTTTATTTTAAAAAGAGGGCCACCTTTAAGCTATTTTACTTTGACTACATCCTGAGTTACCTTGCGCCAATGGAGAGTTTAATGTTCTATTTCCACTAGCAAATGTTCCAAGAAAACAGTTCTCATATCTGCCTGCCCATAAAGACTGCACGGTTGGAATATTTTTGACTTGACACCAGACCACTTTACTATGATATTCTTTGATATTTAATGGTAAAAGAATGAATTTGAATGAAGGTTGGATGATGACTGGTGCTAGTTTTGTTGCGAGCAAGACAACATTTGCTATTTTAATATTATAGACATGAAAGTTTTATCCTGATTTTCCAATATGAGAGCTTTGATAAATGACTTTTTTTTTGCAGCTTTATCCGATGTCGCTGATCACTTCTGCTTGCCTTTCTCACATTCTAGGTATATCCCTGATAAGTGGATGTGGATGTCATCGAAACTCGCAGATTTTTCATATTTTTAATACATTGTTTTAACTCTTTCTTTGATAATTTTCTTGTGTATAAAATTGTTTATATGTATAAATGTAAATGTGCTTGTCATGTCAGATACAGAAGTTCAATATACAGTAGTAGATGAGTTGGAAGAAGGGGAAATCGTGGAAAATGTGCCATCCTTCACTGATAGGCAGTCAAACAGAAAAAATAAATTGAACACTGAAACTGGGGCCTGCGTAGAAAACCAAAAGATGCGCCTAACACGTAAAAGAAAAAAAAAGTGGAACACTAATATTGAATTTCCACAGAGGTACCCTGCTCCTTTCTCGGAAACGTTGCCCTCCAAACAACCTCGTTCTGGTCAGAAAACCACACAGTTCCAAACTAAGCCTCCGGGTAATTGGAAAAACCTAGCAGCTTCCCCCAAAAAACCATTAAACTTAAGCGGTAGAAAGTTTAGTATTCCCTGGAAGACCGAACACATGCATGAACCAGTAAAAAAACCACTCTCTGATAACACTGTGCCACAATTGGACATGAATTCAAGTTACGATGATTTGCTCAAACATCACAAAGCCATTCAAAAAGCCCTATCAAAGTTAGAGAAGGAGCAAAATAGAACCAAGAAGAATTGTCCTCACAAAGGCAAGAAGAAAAGGTCAAGTGTTGGTGGTTCCTCAGAGAGATCCATCAGTGGAAAGAAGAATGTGTTCAAAGCTGTCAGTCGTAGTGAGGCTTCAAAAGCCATTAAAAGAGACATTAAGAAGCCAGAGTTACTGAACAACATAGAAGTAATATTTGCTAACAGGGTCCGGAAAGAAAGCAGCCAAACCCAGTTTGACACCACAAATTCGTCTAACATCACCATAGCTACGCAGGAGTCAACGAATTTTCATGAGCAAAAAGAGCATGACGATGATCTGGAGCAGCTTAGAAAGAACGTCTTGATGTCAGTGCCCTCCAAACCCGCAGAAACTACTGCTACGACTATTGAAATTGGGTCAGAGTTTAACAAAGAAAACACCATTCCAAACAATAGCTCTGCATTTTCCATGTCTGGTTATCGTGATGATTATTCAGTTATGGACATGGAAGTAGACGAGGATTCTTGTGTGGTGTCTCGTATCGAAGTTTCTTCACCTCAACAGTCTCAGTTTAGTGACGACGATGAAATCGCTTCCATGCGGGAAAAGCTGTTACTCTCTCTGAACAAAGCCGCGAGCAAACGAGAGTCAAATAGTAGAACTTGTGAGTTTGGAGAGCGATCAGCTGAAAGTGCCAAATGTAATCCCATTGTGTCAGATTCACGTGTTAGTCCTTCGTCAGCGGCTAACTCGGTGCCCGAATCAGGTAAGATACTCCCCTCTTCGCCATCACGACCCACAAATGAAATGGAGCGTGATGGTGTCCGTTCCATATCCACCCAGTCTTGCCCACCCCTTAATGTCTCGACTGGTCTTACGTCTTGCTCCATTCAGCAGCCTTGTCCTAGTCGCATCGTAGCATTGGAAAAGCCATCAAACGATAGCCCAGTTGATTCCAGCGCAGTTTCGGGTGGAACTTCTGATTGCCAGTCAGTTGAATGTTGCTCACCAGCATCTAACGGTAGCCGCGATGTACAAGAGCCGCCCTTGGTAACTTCTTTACCTATATCCGAATCTAAGCCACTCCCTGAACCAATCAAAGTAGACAAGAGTTGTACTGCCACTTCTAAAATCCCTTCCAAACAATTTCCTCATAAAACTGCGCCAATACCATGGGTATATATGAAACAGAACCCCGTTATTATAAATTTGGCTGATGATTCTAGCGATTCAGATTCCTCGGAGAGCGGCAATGATAAAGGGTTGCCTCTATTAGATAGCTTAGAAGAACTCATTAGGTCCGAGAAAATGAAGACCATTTGCAAACAGTCTGATCCACCTCAGTCAGAGACGGAAAATAATAATGGGGAAGTCGAGTCGAAAGGCCAAGGAAACGAATCGATTGCGCGGCACCCGCCTTTATCGGAGCCATCCTCCGACTCGGTGTGCCGGGAGTCTGATCTCGTTGAAGCTGAGCCAACTCAGTCGGAAAAGAACGATCACACTCGCAAGGTGGTAGCTCCGAAACAAAATTCCTCGATAGCCTCAAAGGTCACGGTCGACCTGGTCCACGAGTATAGTCTGCTCAGTAGGAAGTTGTCGTTGGCCTGCGACACGCTGCAGAAGGAGCAGCAGATACTTGCGATGAAGAAGATCATGGCCAACAAGAAGAAGACGGCCTTCATTAACTCGCAGCTGGTGACGCAGCGCCTCAAGGAACAGTTGGCCGCTGCCGAGAAGGTCAAGAAGACCAATATGAGGATGATGTTCGTCGCCAACGCCGAGCTGGAGACCGTCCAGAGCTCGGTGCTGAAGCGGACGGTGCTGTTGAAACAGATGCATGAGCAGCATCAAAAGTTGGAAGAGCAGATCAGCTCGAATGTTCCGTTCCCCTTAGATTTCATCTTGAATTCAGAGTAAAAATAATAAATCGCTTTGATAATGATTTTCTTTCCCTTTCTTTGTAATCTTATTTCATTTTGTGGTCCCTTTTGTACCGATTTCATTTTATAATAGTATGTGTCTGTAATCTTTGTACTTGTAAATAAACGGTTGTTAAGTTTTCAAATTTTGTTTGTGTACCATGGTCTTTCTTGAGTTCGGCTTTTTCACAACGATCGAGTTTTAGGAAAGCAGCACTGAAGAAACTCAGTTTCCGTAGTATCTATAGGGTAATTTGGAAAATTTCACTGGCCAAGGACAATGAGTCTAACAAGGTGCGCAAAAACGCGTTACTTTTTCATCGCTCGCAGTAGTTTCCAGTGGGCGAGCCTTATAGGCTATCAGGAACGAAAGCACCAGGCTTACGATGGTATACTATTAAATCATTACACTTCATGCATAGTTAGAAAAGTAGGTAGCAGCACTACGCAACAAACTTCACGGAGGATTCACTGCACACTCCGATATCTACCAATTCATTAGACATTCCGCAGAGGAATATGGACGTGTGGCACGTCTGGTTTAGTAGTAGGCTATCAGGAATGTGCGCATTATATATATATAGTTCGGTCACGAGACGCCAACTAGAAAAAATATATATTTATATTCACTGGGCTGCCAATGTAGCCTCTCGGTGAGAGAAGGGAGTTATGAATATACGAGTATATTTTTTTTCTCTCCATCTACCCTAGGTCGAGATATCTCGCTCTTGAACGGAAAGAGGACACCTTCGTTGACATAATATATTTTGTTTCACTGACTCGAATTTGACGGGGGGGGGGGGAGAAATCGATTTCAAACGCTGTCTCTTTCCCCCCACGTCGAAATTTGAATGAAAGCGTTACGCCTGCTGAAGGGGAGGGGGGAACGAAAATATGTTCGGTTTCAGGTCTGGACACACATATCCGCACCGTGCCCGACACGTGCGTCGGCCGAAAGTAGGTCATCACACGGTCAAAGAATAATTCTTTGCTAAGCAATGCAGCCGTTAACACATATCCGCACCGTCACCAACTAGTTTATTTTATATTTTTGCGGTCTCAGGAGAGAGCTCATTTATTTTATGTCGCTTCTCAATTTTCATCAATTGCTGAATTATTAATTCCATTTATTTCTTGATTTTAATCAATTTCTGCATTATTACTTTTATTAATTATGAATTTTCAATAGTTCTGGAATTATTTCTTCCGTTAATTCTAAATCTTAATCTATTCCGAAATTATTTCTTTCATTAATTCTGAATTTTCATTGGTACTGAAATCATTTCTTTCAATTATTTTTAATCCATCGATTCTAACTAACTATCGAAACTAACTAGGTTTAATTTCCGATGCTCTATAAATGAATCATTGTTTTGGTTTTAACATAAATTATATATATAAATAGAAAACGGTTCGAAAATTTTTGGGTTTTTTCTTATGGGAAAATATAGGAGACATTTTAAATTTGGTACATCAGATGCAACATGTTAAGCCATAAATGCTTAACCCATGTCCTGTGCTCCAAATGCGGCCCTCGGAAGCATTTGATGTGGCCCGTGACAACAAAAAACAAAACAAGGCTCTCGAGTGGTCTCAAGCACATTTCAAAATCACTTCAGCGACTAATGGCACACCTCCATTTCACGTAAGTGGATCGTGATACATTTGCAGATTATCCTATTTGAGTGGTTAGTGGCACATTTCCAGATCTCTCGAGTGGTCCGCGGCACGCTTGCAGATCACTTAAGCGGCACGTGACATTTCTTTTTAGATAGTCTTGGAGGATCGAGGCTCATTTCTGAATAACTCAAGAAGCCCGCGAAATATTTCAAAACAATGAAGTGGGCCACACCTTCCAAAAAGTCGAGCACCTTTGTGCTAAATATCTGACAAAGGTGTTTCAGCGACTGGGACATTGGCAATAAGTGCTTTAAATTACTATCGAATACTGGTGAGGCTTTATCATTGAATCAAGCCCCGGCAGACTAAACACCCCAATTGTTATTGATTTTAATATCCATTTGCCATCTGCAGAGGAGCCAATTTTCAGTTTAGAAGATTCCGCGTACACACACAGAGTAGAAGATATGCTCGATCTTTCGTACAAATGCTCCTACTGAGCTGAGATACACTTCTCCGAGGTGTTATCGGAATTTGACACCACCTGCCCCTACAGATGATTATATTTATGATGGCCGTTGACTCTGAATAAAAAAAAACCGAGTGTGTAGGTGAGGAAGAGAGAGTACCCCTCTCCCCCACAGATTGTTTTAATTTCTATATGACTTTTTTTTTTCTCTCTCCATTTTTATCACTTGATAAATAATCTCTTTGGTCCAAACTGTTAACAAGAATGCATGTAGTCAAACTAAGCAAATGGCCGTCTTTTTATTTCCAGCTGCATTTAAAGATTCTATTCTTTTTTTGCGGGTTTGTCACATACAAAAAATCTATCGGAGATCAATCCAAAATGAAAACAAAATTAAAATTTCTATAAAAAACACATCCACACACACATATACAGACAGATAAAAAAATGTATATACATGTGTAGATTATTTACAGAAATGTTTAGAACAATTAATTATTGTTAATTTACGCTGGGGTTATTATATCCAAATCACTCTTGTTAATTAATTTACTGAACATTTTGATTACACCGAACCGGCTGCGTTAAAGACTTGAAGCAATCGACACAGCTTCGTAGTCAGCATACGGCAGCGACACGGGCAACACACGGAAAGGTGTGGTCTGAAGAGGAACGAGCCGAGCCACGGCCAACTGACGCCCGAGCTACGGTCCTGGCACGGTGCGGATATGTGTGTCCAGACCTTTCTTCGAGCATGTGTGCTGTACAAAATCTTTTGGTCATTGCCCGACGCTTTCAAGGACGAGAAAGATACAGGGAAATTGTGATCCTAAAATACAAATCTAGTTGGCTACCTAAAAAATTGCTAGTTATCGAAGTATAACTAATAGGTGGAAAGTAAAGGGCTTTTTTACATGCAATGCTCGATGAGTTGAAATTAAAAAAAAATTATAATCACATAGTTAAGGGTGATCATTTGACCCGTATTTCGAAGTAATTTTTGCTGTCCCAATTTGTTTTTAAATGTGCCGTTCTTCCACGAAACTTGAGTTCCTTATTGGAATCAAAGATGAAAATTATTTTTACAACTTAGAAATTATGCATATATTATACAACAGTGAGAACAAAAGTATTCATCTTATATATCGTCTCCTTCATGCCAGCAGCACGAATGATCAATATCCTTTCAAAAGAACGTGGGAAATATCGTTCGAATGTCTACTCTATGGAAGTTGTTTTCCAAAATTTACTTTGTAACGTTTCAATAGGGACAGACCCGTAGCCAGAAATTTCGTCCGGGGGGGGGGAGGCAAAGTGATAGAACAATATATTTGGCCGTCTTTTTTTCGGTCATTTTCTCACATTTCTGGGGGGGGGGGGAGGGACAGACTCCCTGCTACGGCCTTGATAGGGATACACATTCGCATTTCAGGCACAGCTTAGACAGCAAAATAAGGTATCCAACCAACTGATACAAAAAGGGAAAATTTACAGATTCGTACTTTGCCATTCGGGGGTACGATATTCGTCATGTTCAATACTTTTTCCCCTCTCGTAAAATATAGGGTGTCCGAGAAAGATCTTTATTATTCTAAAAATTAATAAAAATATAAAAAGGTGAAATGCTGTTTGCGACAAAAGAATGAAGAAACCTAACGGGTTTTTTTTTAATTATCAAATGCCTGGGGTAGATGGCGCTATACTCTGTTCGCTCTAACTTGGGTCCTGATGTAAATAGACCGCTGTACCGATTTTTGATATCACTCCACATCCTTTATCTCCATTGGTTGTGATTTAACCCGCCCCTTCATTACGTATTCCGAACGCGTGCGTTTTTTCCTAAAACGTGAGATGGAAATTCGTTATGAAGAATTTTCCTGGAAAATTTTTTTCACTGTTCTCCAAATTTTGTTGAAATAAAAACTGTTGATAACACTAATTAAAATAGAAAGAGGTATATATCTCCCAAAAAAAAGTTCGATAAGGTATTCTGTCGTAATCATGGCACACTCCTCAAGAGTTGGGATGACAGGGCTCCAGCCCGGACATTGCCTGCGACAATTCTTGTTATTTTTTTACGGTAAAAGTTTACTATATAGAAAGGCTGTTGAAAGGTTGGTCTGAGGGCCGCCAAAGATCACAGCCTGTGGGGGGGGGGGTCTTGCGGCAGGATGCGGGGGGCCATTATCGTTACAAAAGCTTGTGCGAGTTGTTTATTATTTTACGGCAGATAGTGAGAAAAAAATCCTCATTTTTTCTTATTACTTTTTTTCTTCAGGATTTTACAATTTTATTTCTGAGCTAATTTACGCCGTATGATTTTCCTGGGCCGGATACGCTACCAATTATAACGTGAAACAAATTATGAACAACTTACTGTTGTGTTGCCGCTTTTTATTTTTCTTGCGGGTCTGTATAATTAAATATTTCATAATAATCCACGGGCTGTAGAAGTTCCAATTTGATGAGAGAGAGTCCTCCACATTATTTCTTTTCTTTACTTCAACCTATTGTTGATATCCTGTTTTTTGTCAAGACAATTTCGGTTTTTTATCCGTGCGTAGGTTGCGAGTCATGACCCCAACATCCAGCAGCAGGAGCCCCTGGACTGGGATCTTTAATGGGCCCCCAGGCCAGGCTTTCTTACGGGATCTATAGTGTCTGTCATAATCAGGCTAACTGAATCAAAAATGAGCATTACTCTTTCGAACCAGATTTTCAAAACTTCATGTCTTCGTGATAATCCTCAGACTTTTTCGGCTCGCCGCCTTCGACGAAACCAATATTACTTCCTCCCAACAAGCTGCTCAAGCAGAAGTGCGAATTCTTTTGGAATGCGTATATTCACCACGAACGATAAGTGACCCCCCCCCCCGTATCCAGTGCACGTCAAAGCGTGTGGGTCAGAAAAAAATCTTGTTGAGACAGCAACTTTGCTTATAGGAGTCCAGAGCAGCTGCAAAGAAATGAATTTTCAAATGGCTCTTGCCAAACAAGATAGACACGCATATTTCATTTATGTCATCAAACGATAAAGAAGAAAGCTCTTTTTCTTGCAAGACCTTTTTGAAGAAGCGAATACAAGTGTATATCAAATCTGTTTGCGAATAGGAGTAATAATAATAAAATGAAACTTCCGTTTAAAAAGGGGATGGTAATGTTTGAGTGAGAAAGGCGTATCCTGTCAACACTCACCCTGAAGACGTAGCAGCAAAAACGCTTTGACCGATCTTTAAAAAATATTTTTTCCCGTCTTCCAGATAACTTTGAAATAATATGGAATAAATATTTAAAAAAAAATAAAAATTATGAGGTATTTTATGGTATGAGGGGCAAACGAAAAAGGACTATATTTTTGGCGGTCTTGCACAATAAGAAAAGGTGAAATGTTCTTCAACCAATCATTGTGGGCATCGCACGCGTGCTTTTATTTACATCAGGACCCAAGTTAAAATGAACAGAGATTAGTTGCTCTGCAGCTGTAATAAGAAACGAAAATGGCGACCGCGCAGGAGAAAGCGCAATCTGAATGGAAACGAGATAACCGAAAACCGTGCAAAGAAAGTTTCGCCTGATATGCCATAGAAATTCACCAAGTATGCGGCACGCCAAGCATACTGTATGCCTTCAATTTATGCATGGATGCAGAAGTTTAAAGACACAGGCAATGTTCAAAATGTGAATTTCTCGATTTCTCACCAAGTGTCAATTACAGCATCGTGTCAAAGATCACGCCAGACATTAAATTTCGGGCTGTCTCGTTCATGTTCGACTGAAATGTGGCTCTGAATCGCTCGACACTTTCTTCTGATGTCGATGAAGGGCCGTAATTTTACGCACGCTCAACATTTCCGGTGTCTTTAAACTTCTGCATCTATGAATAAATTGAAGGCATACTTGGTGGATTTTTATTGTTCATCAGACGAAACTTTCTTTACCCGGTTTTCGGTGATTTTTTTCCCCCCTGACTACAATACACACTGCGCTTTCTCCAACGCGGTTGCTATTTTCGTATCTTATTCAGCTGCCGAGCAACTAGCGCCGTCTATCTCAGGCAACTAATATTTAAAAAAAACGTAGATTTCTTCATTCGTTTGCAGCAAACTGCATTTCATTTCACCTTTTCGTATTTTTGTTATGAATGTTTAGAATAATAAAGATCTTTCTCGGACACCCTGTATATTTAAATTCATTACAATTAATTTGCAGTAGCTTTCTGTCTCTCCCCCTCCCCACTAGGCAATATCCGAAATTCCACAATGGTTGGCGATTTTTCACACATTTAGCAACTTTTGTAAACAAAATTGGCGAATGATGTACTCAGGACTCTCATTTCACGTATTTTTCTCAAATGATATATGGTCGGGCGAGTTACCAGTAACTACAAATTTTAAAGATAGAAGCCGCTACATCGAACGCATAACTTGTACATCTCAGACATTCATCAACTCTAGGGGTCTCAAACGGACAGCCTACAGAATCAAATATAATTCAACTCGTAATAAATATCTACAAATGGCGATATTTTAAGTACAAATTTTGAATGATACACGTACAAGTACCATTGCTGTTGAGAGCCGGCAATAAAAATGCGGGAGGGGCTGTTTCCACGTGACTATTTTTTTATGAAATGATTTTGATGTTAACCCTTTGAAGTTATACATACGATGTGCAAATCTTCACCCATGATTTCAGTATATAGTATTACTAGACTGACCATATTTCCCTTAGAAATAAAAGAAATCGAAATTACAAATACCGAACATATTCAATTATTGCCAAAAATTACACCAAATGTAAGCACGGTTGCAAACTACTGCATCAATCACTAAAAAAACCGTCCATGGCGAGAAACGAAGCTGCATTTTAAAATGGATTCCACGAATAAAACTTTTAACCAGGGACACGTCGGAACATATCTGCGCGTGTTGCGCGAGCATCACCCATCACTTGAATGGCATTGCTGAGCAACACCATTCAAATTAAGCCAATACATAATTTCTAATTTAAAGTGCCCTTCTAAATATGACTAACAAATTTTTAAAATTCTAAATTTTGATCCTAATTTATTTGGCATTAGTTTTACCCCTGAAAATCATACTAACAAAAGTAAAAAACCCGCTACTTTTGGCTGGTATACTGGCCCGCAAAAAGACAAGAGTTTCTCAACGGAAATCTTACCCACCATTTCTATTCAAAAACGGCCAGCGTCTGCTTATCTCCCTCTTTATCACTAGCGCGTTTTTATGAGCAGGGATGACACCCCCCACTTTGTGTTGTAGTTTTGTATCTTCTTTCCCTTTCCTGAAATCATCCCCCCTCACCCCAACGTGTCTCTGCGGTTGCTCAAATTCTTTCTGAAGTAGAACGCTTTGATTAGTTCAAACTAGAGCCAGACCAAACCTATCGTTGCTTTCCAGTCATGGCAATCGCCGCTGTGGTGGTCCAGCGGTCAAAGTGATGGACTCGCATTGCGAAGATCCGGGTTCAAACCCCACCGTCGCCGCAGTGGTGGTCGGCTAAAGTTGGTTTTCGGTGATTCCCAACTTCGAGGCGCGAATTCGAGCCGTTCTCCCCGTTAAAAAGTCTCGTCGCAGAGAGCAACAGGCCTACACAACGGTATAATTATTCATTCATTACACTTCACTCACTATGAATTGAGAAAAAACTCATAGTTGGAAAAAATTGATTGCAGATGGCAGCACTACACATAACAAGCATAACACAGAAACAAACTTCATGGAAGGTTCACTATACGTACACGCACATTCCAACATGTACCAATTTGTTGGAAGCTCCACAGAGGAATATAGACATGGTGCCCGTCTGGTTTAGTTAGTCATGGCAATCGCAACTAAGCGTCGCTTCTTTTTTTGGCCATTTTCCAGCAGTCCAACCTACAGTAATTCAAAACACAGATGGGGCTGTACACGAAAGGACCAGATTGTGGAGAAGAGGTGTCAACTCTCTTCGTAAAAAACATAATGAGGAAAAAAAAAACGAAATCATATTCTGAACACACACATATGCCCTCACTTTTATTACTCTCGGTAATAACTCTACAGTAGTGGTTCTTTATTATATTCTATCCGAAAAAATTTGTTATTATTATTATTTTTCAAAGCAAGCACACTTCGAGTAACACCAATCATTTTTTACTTCCGGCATCGCTGCTTTTAACATGACAAATATATGAGATGAATGTTCTTATTTAGAGTTGTAATTACCGTAATATAATTAAGATGAAAATCAATTTCCGTAAATAAAAATTCAATCAGCCTTCGTTGAGAATACGCGGAAAACCACGACACTTTTACAAAAAAGACGGGACAGCCGAAATTACGAGAAAATGCCTTTTAGAGGAGAAATATATATATTTCTTCTCAATGGAAAATACTCGTGTTCGGGAAAAAAATACATTACATATGGTCACGTTAAGCATTACGAACTTTCTGATAAAAAAAGGACCGGAAAATACGGATATGTCTAGGGTGACCATACGTCCCATATTTCATGGGACAGTCCCGGTATTTTCTGTTTTTTTGGCTGTCCCGACTTTTTAGCAAAAGTGTCCCGGTTTTTCCCGTATTTTGCACGAAGCCTACTTGAATTTTTATTCTTTATTGAAGTCAAAGATTGAAATTATTTTCAACTTATAAATTATATTATGATAACTACAACTATAAATGAGTATATGAATCTCCCATATTTGTCTTAGTGAAAATTTTTTTTCGTGGAATTCATTTTTATCCACCGCAATTAGCAGTAATGCTGCATTTCCCGCCATTGTGATTTCTCCGTTATTTCAACAATATTTGGCGACTTTCTGTCGAGGAAATATGGTCAGCCTAGATATGTCCGGTGAATTACCGGTCAAATGGTCAATCATATCTAAGCTGACCATATTTCTTCGAGAGAAATGCGGGACATTGAGTTTCCAAATACGGGAAAATACGGGACATTGCTAATTATCGCCAAAACCAAACAAAGTTGCCAACTATTGTTGAAATTACGGAAAAATCCCAATGGCGGGAAATGATGCAAATTGCAGTGGATTACAATGTATTCCACGAAAGACAAACGTTCAATCAAATGTGGGAGATTAATATTCTCATATACAGTTGTAATTATCGTAAAATAATTTATGAGTTGAAAAATAATGTCAATCTTTGACTTCAATAAAGAATAAAAATTCAAGTTGGCTTCGTGTCAAATACGGGAAAAACCGGGACACTTTTGCCAAAAAGTCGGGACGGCCAAAAAAACAGAAAAAACCGGGACTGTCCCGGGAAATACGGGACGTATGGTCACCCTAATCATATCTCTTATATAATACAAAAAATAACGGGAAGGGAGAATAAATTACAGAGATAAGCTTTTAGTGGGGGGCGCGTGTGTGCCATCGCAATCAGCCAATCAATCTCTATGAATGCTATCTTTATCATCATAATGTCACACACGCATGACGCAATCGTTGTCAGTGATCGATATATGCATGATGTAACAAGTTTCAACTCTTACAAAGAAATTATCCATAATAAATATCGCTGTCACGAACACACAGTTTTGGGACGTAACGACATAAAAGATATCGAAATTAATAAGTATTTGTTTAACTTCGAGTGGCAACAACAAAACTCATCTAGATTTTTGAACGGATCTCGCAGTTTCTTTTTCTAGGTGATTTCATTAGTATTTCTAAATATAGTCGTGTTCCCGTTCAGAGTTAATCCATTTCCAAGAATCGAATTGTAAGTATTTATTTTTTCCTTTGTTGTTCCACAAATTCTTCCCTAATATTTGGAAATATTTGAAAGTTTTATTCAATTTCTATGTTCGGAAATGTATTACGGATATGTTGCGTCAGCCAATGTTGTGTCGCGGTATCTAAAAACTGTTCACGTACGGGGTTATCTGAGCACTTTTTTAATTAATTAATCGGTAATTAGTTGTGAAAAGAAATTAAAAAAATTTCGATATTAAAGCCAAAAAATAAATAAATAAAATAAAAATTCCGTGACATCGAAAACAAAGCCATACCAATTTTTGTAACTTCGTAGCCTTCGCCTTCCAAGCGAAAAGGGTACGTCCATAGTGTACCGCTTCTCGCTTAAACCGCCCCAGTTGCAGAAAGTGAGATGATCCCGTGCGATTCTAGCCGGTGGTGGTTTATAGTGCACCGCTTGCGGGAGCGTCCGCCTGCATGTAGGATGGCGCTATCTCGTGGGGATCCATTGTGTTTTTTTGTTGACAACTGATAATCTATATATATAAAATTCAAGATATACAGAAGACTTGGATGTTGTGAAGATATTTATTATTTGAGATGTTAATTTATTAAGGAAGGAAAAAAAAACTCATCTCTGCCGGGAGTCGAACCCGGGTCCCTCGATTGCCGGATGACTGCTCTGACCACTAAGCTACAGAGGAGATATTTTCCTTCGCTAGAGCGTACATATGCGCTCTATTTATCTCAAATAATAAATATCTTCACAACATCTTTGGTTACCGTGGTTCCCTAGCAATGCGTTTAAGACGCGTATATGCCTTTACAATGGTTAGTCACTTCTTTAATCCTGTTAGTATGTGCATATTTATGTACATGGTATCATGGTTTGCCACATTTTCAATACTCCCAGTAATGAGGCTTTTTGAATAGATGCCATAATCATCATCAGCATCGCTTTGAGGGTCAGGGGAAGGGTGATCCTCATAGAAATCAGTGTTAAAATTGCCGATTTTACTGTAGAAATGCAGAAATTTGTGGTGGGGTTTTCTGTCACATCAATAGTTTAAAACATTGTATTGAATTCTCGATTTCTGAAATATATATTGAGTTCGCTTAGAGATATACGAAGCCCAGGAGATTAAATATGAAGTAATTATTCGGACCTACTTTTGAGTTGAGTTGGATATCCATGCAATAACATTGATTTCAACTTTTTATTTATATCTTCTCAAGCATGAATATTTTCTCCGTATTGTCTTTTAATATTCAACTGCATAAATGGATGCAGTTTAGATTGTTTTAAAATTAATTATGGGCCCGTAAAGTACATCGAAGAAATTCCACAGCTTTAACTAAGCATTTTTCGAAGCAGAAACAGGCACAGATGGATAACTTGAAGTTCGGGGGGGGGGGGGGGAATCGAAATACCTAGTGCCCATCAAAAAAAGGGGGGGGGACTATAATCATTTTCATGTTTCTTTAAATCTAGATTTGTTTATTTCATTAGTCCCGCAGGAAGTCGCCATATTGGTTAACTTAGACACGGTTTGTATGTCCCTCAAAGAAATAGAGAGATATCACGTGATCCAAAACAGTCTCATTCAAGAAAACCCGGGCATTGTCGGGTATTATAGCTAGTATTTATCATAAAATTAAACATGAAAGAATGACGAAAGTCTATGAAATGAACAAGACTCGCCTTGGAATTTTAATGGATTTAGTGTAATCGATAATTATAATTAACTAACTATAATACCCGGCGCATATTTCTTCAATGAGGCTATTTGGATCACGTGATATCTTCCTCTTTCTTTGAGGGACATGCAAACCGTGTCTAAGTTAACCAATATAGCGACTTCATGAAATAAACAAATCTAGATTTAAAGAAACATAGAAACGAATATATATTTTTCCCCTTTTTTTTAAGGGGCGCTACGTATTTCGATCCCCTTCCCGAACTTCAAGTTATCTATTTCTGCCTGTTTCAGCTTTCAAAAATGCTTAATTAAAGCTGTGGAATTTCTTCGCTGTACTTTACGGACCCATAATTAATTTTAAAATATCCCAAACTATGAATTTATGCAGTTGAATATCAAAAGACAATGCGGAGACATTAATTTTCATGCTTGAGAAGATATAAATAAAAAGTTGAAATCAATGTTATTGCATGAATGTCCAACTCAAAAGTAGGTCCGAATAATTAATTAATATTTAATCTCCCGGGCTTCGTATATCTCTAATCGAACTCAATATTTCAGAAATCTAGAATTCAATACAATTTTTAAAATTATTGATGTGACAGAAAACTCCACAAAATTTCAGCAATTCTACAGTAAAATCGGCAATTTTAACACTGATTTCTATGGAGATCATCTTTTTCTTGACCCTCAAAGCGATGCTGATGATGATTATGACGTCTATTCAAAAAGCCTCGTTACTGGCAGGATTGAAAATGTATCAAACCAATATAAAGGCATAAACTATTATACATATGCATATACTAACAGGATTAAAGAAGTGGCAAACCGTTGTAAAGACATACACACGTCTGAAACGCATTGCTAGGGAACCACGGTAACCAAAGTAAACGTTCGGAAAGTGATTGTTGAGGCCCAAAAACCATTGTTGCCCGACAACTTTTTGCCCGTTTGGGGCATTTGCCCTGCTCTGACGAAATTTTAAAGTAGCCTATCGTTCAAGTCGGGTCCCATTTGGTACATATGCAAAATTTGGCGACGATTGATCTAAAATTGTAGATTTGTATAGAGAACACACACACAGAGACAGAAAATCAATTTTATATATAGTTAATTAATTAATTGATGATAAATCAGTGATTTCGCTATTTTTGTCATAACTAATTTTCGATTAGAAAAACGACAATTAATCGTTACAAAATTCCGTTGGGTTTAGTTTTATCGTTAATTAGTTAATTAACTAATTTACAACAAAACTAAATCCAACGGTATTTTGATTAATTAACGATATCGCTTTTATTATGTCATAACTAATTAACGGTTAGTATTAGCAATAATTAATCGTCACAAAAACTCCATTGGATTCACTATAATTGTTAATTATCCTCAATTACTTAATGATTAATTAACG
The DNA here is from genome assembly GCF_987345545.1 of Pholcus phalangioides. NCBI lineage: Eukaryota > Metazoa > Arthropoda > Arachnida > Araneae > Pholcidae > Pholcus > Pholcus phalangioides. The sequence goes on along the minus strand of NW_028301613.1, from coordinate 4,333,167 downwards.
ATTTCGCTTTTATTGTCATAACTAACGATTAGTAGGTATTAACAATTAACCATCACAAAAACTGTTGGATTCAGTAGAATCATTAATTACCGTTAAGTAATTATTAAATAAAAATTTTGCTTTTATTATGCCATAATTAATCAACGATTAGTAATAACAATAATTAATCGTTGATTTACAATTCCACTTATAAAACAAATACTTAAAGGAAAGTATCCGTTTTAATGCCCTACGCAGTGCAAGCGGTGAGCCGGTCAAGCGAGAAAAAGAAAAATAATAACTCATTGCGGTTAAAGTAACTCATTGCGGTTAGAGTAACTCATTGCGGTTAAAACGGGTAAACGCAGTTTGAGCCGGTAAAAGCAAGTAGGCGGGAGTACTATGGCCGCCCCAATTGAGTTTACAGGATCTTTTCTCAGCCGCGATAAAGCGAGAAGCGGTTCTCTATGGATGCACCCTATAAGACACACAGGACTTGTTTCTCGCGTGTTCAACGGTGTACATGCCCAGGGCCAACACCTTCTAGAGCAAGGCCTAGGCTTTAGAAGGTATTGCCAGGGCCCAGAAATTTCCAAAGCTCTAAATTTTCTATTTTAAACACGGCCCACGTGCCTCCTACCCCCGAGCGCTGCGTACGCTTCCCTCAAAGGAGAAGACTACTACTACTTCATTAAACACTAACTCTGGCCATATTGCTATATTGCAATTTACTGCCATTAATGAGATGGGTTGGAAATGAATACGCTGTTTGTCAATGGTCAACTCAAGCTCGTTAGGGAAAATATCTTATCTATATCCTCCTTCGGGTTTGAAGTAGTAGTTCCTCCGGAACTATCTCAATTTACTGCCCTTATTGAGGTGGAAATGAAGGCGCCATCTATCGGTGATCACCTCAAGATCGTCAGGGAAAACATCTCTATATCCCCCCTTCCCCAAGTTTGAATCTGGGACCGTGACGGCAACCTCCATGGTGGTAGACAAGCATCTTACCACCAGCCACTCGTGCGCAACGGAGGAGGCTACATAATACGTAGTACTAAAGAATTCATATTTGTCCAGTGCCGCGAGGAACACATTCCCTGGCCCAAGGGCCTCTAATTAAATTGTATTTCGATGGGGAGAGGGGGGGAAAAATTCTCGGGCTCCGGGGGAGGGTGGCAGCTACCCACCCACGTGGTACGAGCCTGCTTCTTGGCGGGAAATGAAAAGGTAAATATTGGGATTCATCTCCGGCCCACGGGCTAGAGGGTAGATGTGCTCTTTTTAGAGGCCAAATTTTACGCCAAAAACTATTTGAGCCTCGGACTTTGTCTGACTAGCCTTCGGGTGTAATAAAAAAATTTTTTTTTCAAAACCACTTTTCGTTCGAAGACGTAATATCGCGTCCAAACGCCAGTGGAATAAATTCAAACAAGTTCTCTGTCGTCTCTCCTCATCATCGCGAAGCTTTGTTGTAACTCTTCTCAATTAACAAATTTCTCTTTTTACCTCCGTTTATTTCTATACTCGTATTAGTGATTTCCCCCCCCCCCCACATATATTGCCTTTTTCTAATGTGCGGTTAAGCTAGGATAAGGTTACCATATTTATCACCGATTCGTCAAATAAAGAGCATCCGAATTTCTCGCCAATAGCTTTTAAGCGAAGGGGTTAATCACCTGTCTTCAATGTTTTTAGCCATTTTCTAAAAATGTTCTTCGGGCCACGACAAAAACCTCCGAGGTTCCAGATGTAGCCTGCGCGTTTAAGGCCCCTGCTCTACACGATTATGTATGGTCACCGGGGCCCCGTGTCCGGAAAATTCACCGACCAGCAATTCGTCGACAACAGTTCGACGCGGAGCTACCGAGTCCATGAGCGAGTGATTGACTGACCGAGTGAGTGGGTGAGCGAGCGAGCTACTGAGTCCGTGAGTGGGCGGGCGCCTTTTTTTTATGAACCCCCTTTTTTATGATTTAGATTGAAGATGTTTTTCAATGGAAGGATATATAGAGCAGAGCTGCGTTTCCCAAAGGTGGTTTCCTAAAAATGGTAGCACCCCAAGAAAGTGGCTCATAAGCATACGAGTGAACAGAAGAGGTACAAGTCAGTGATTGACCACAACAGTGATCTAGCAGTGTGTAGGCATGTGAGCCACCAGAATAGTAGATCAGATCAGTGAGAGCAACCACAAGAGTGTGTGTGTGTAAGCATGTGAGCAACCAGAGGAGTGACCCAGAGGGTGTGTAAGCCTGTGAGTGAGCGATCAGGAGAGAACCAAGTCAGTTGGGAGGATCCTCCAACCTTGTGTGTGTGTGTGTGTGTGTGTGTGTGGGGGGGGGGGGGGGTCCATGCTCAAAGTTATTGGAAATATTGAAAGGGCTCAAAAATATATTTTTGTATATACACACATCTAGATTTCTCTTTTGGTTACTCACTAATGTGATTCGTCACGCTCTAGATTCCTCTCTTGGTCGCTGACTAACGTGATTCGATGCTCTTTGGCTCACTCGTTTGGTTATTCACATGCTTGCACTTTCATAAGTGGAGATTGACTTCAAAGTTGAAGGACGGTATGATGATGATGTCAGTCGGTCGCTCACGTGCTCGCACACTCTTTAGATCACTCTTGCGGTTGTTCACCGACCTCTGGTTCCTCTTTTGATGGCTTACATACTCTCTAGGTCACTCTTGTAGTCACTCACATGCTTACACTAGCTCACTTTTCTGGACCCCCACAAGCTTAAACATTCTCTGGGTCACTCTTGTCATCGCTCACTGACTTGATCCCTATTCCGGTTGCTCACATGCCTACACACTCTCTAGGTCATTCTTGTTGTTCAATGACCAGATCCCTCTTCTGCTGGCTCACATGCTTACACACTCTCTAGGTCACTCTTGCAGTCGCTCACTGACTTGGACCTCTTCTGGTCACTCACATGCTTACACACTCTTTGGATCACTCTTGCGGTTGCTCACTGACCTGATCATCTATTCTGGCTGCTCACATGCCTACGTGCACTCTCTAGTCTAGATCATTCTTGTGGCAGATCACTGACTTCGTCCTCTTCTGGTCACTCACATTCTTACACACTCTCTGGTTGTTTCGTCCCACTCTTTTGGTTGTTCCCATGCTAACATACTCACTCTTCTGGTCGCTTCCATGCTTACACACTCTCTAGGTCACTCTTGCAGTCGCTCACTGACCTGATCCCCTATTCTGGCCACTTACATGCCTACACATAGGCCACTCTTGTGGTTGGTCACTCGCTTGGTCCTCTTCTGGTTGCTCGCATGTTTACACACTCTCTGGGTCACTCTTATGGTCGGCCATACACCAACATTCCCTAGGTCACTCTTGTGGTTGCTGCTCACTGACCTGATCCCCTATTCTAGTTGCTTGTTCGCCTACACACTCTCTAGGTCACTCTTGTGATCGCTCATTGGCTGGATCCTTTTCCGGTCACTCACATGCTTTCACACTCTCTGGGTTATTATTTTGGTTGCTCATAGACATGGTTCCTTGATCACTAAGAACAAATGAATTCATGGTTTTGTCGCCCTTCTCCCATTCTATTTTTGATTTCCTTGACTACTCATTCCTCAAACTTAGCCACCCTGGGCTACAGCTCGCTTAGGGCTGTATTCACCGACATGGTTTAAACTGTAGTCACAATTTTTGGATAAGAAATCAACATAGATTGGTTAAAAACTCGAATTTAATCAATCCGTGTCGATCTCTTATCAAAAAATTGTGACTATAGTTCAAACCATGTCGGTGAATACGGCCCTTAGCCATCTATGTAAATATGCATCTGGCCTAACACAATGCCAACTGATGCCATACCATTAGTTTGGTAGAGGGCATGGGTTGATTGCGAAACATAATGAATGAAATAATGAAATGAAGACAGTGATATAAAAAAAAACTAAACCCATTTTTCCCTTTCCTCTCATTTTCAACAGTGATTACATGGACGAGAGATTTACGACTCAAGAAACAGCAATGTTTGACCTGTCGATGAAGAAGAAGACAGTTTCTTTCTCCGATGCTACCAGCAGCACTGCTTCGAATGGTGATCTTCGAAATGGTAAGGAACTGGCATCTGAATGTTCATGGCCAGAGAAGAAATACCTTGGCGAGCTTTGTAATATGGAACGTGGGGGTGATGACGCTGCATCTGCTACCACTACTACTGCTGCCAACTGGCGTTTCTTGCAGGTATCAGAGAAGAAACAGCAGTGTGACCATCTGCAGCTGGAAGGCAACAATTCTCAGACAATGAAATCTAAAGAACGTTCATGCGTTTTTGGTCCCAAAAATGATGAGAATTCAGATTTCCTTTTCAGTCTATCAGGAAAAAAGAAAAGAAAGAAAACAAATGTACAAGAGCTGGAATCTTCAAGCAGGGACCAACAAGCCCAGTCCAAATTTGAGGCAAGGGAATCAGGCTGTGAAGGAATTTGGATGGATATCGATAGAGATTACACGTACGATGAGCTCTTGCATCGTGCCATCGACATCATGCGTGTCAATAACCTGCACATCATTGCCGGCGAGAGACAGAAATTTGTGATGAAACCTCCTCAGGTATTACGAATGGGTTCCAAGAAGACGTCTTTCGCAAACTTCATCGAGATCTCTCGGATGCTGCACAGGCAACCAGACCACCTGCAGTCGTTCCTGCTGTCGGAACTGGGTACAAACGGTTCTGTCGACGGGAACCGACAGCTCGTCATCAGGGGCAGGTTCCAGCAGAAACAGGTGGAGAGCGTCTTGAGGAGATACATAAGGGAATACGTCACCTGCCATTCCTGCAGGTCTTCCGAAACCGTCCTTCAGAAGGACACGCGGCTGTTTTTCCTGCAGTGTGAGCGCTGCGGCTCCCGCTGTTCGGTTGCTGGCATCAAATCCGGTTATCAGGCAGTGACTGGGAAACGTGCTGCAATGCGAGCTAAGAATGTGTGATTGAACATTTACTCAGTCTCAAGCAATTTTTTATATTTTCTACAGAGGGTTTCAAATACATTTCAACGTGTGAGATAGGTCTTTAGGTGCGAACTAAATTTAAGAACGTGAAAGTGATTTTGAATTAGCATCTGTACGATAGTCATAGGATGTGAGAGATACATGTAATAAAACATATTGTTACGAAAATTATGTAAATAGTCCTTATTTACTATCTATTATGTAATTTTTTTTGCCTGTTAAATAGTCATTATCTTATGTGAAAACGAAAATTAGTTAATTTCTCTGTATATCTTGCCAAATTGGCGAGCCTACCATTTAGAGCTCATGCTCCAAATGGTGTCTTGGCGCCAGAGAAATTCATAGAAAGGAAAGAATGGGATCTCACGAGAAACTTCTACTAGAGTTTTATTTCCTCCTGTAAAAGTGTGTGCCAAGCAGAATGGAGTAATTGAGAGAGAAGACAAACCTCTTGGGCACGCTTGAGAAGCCCTCTTTCAAGGGCTCTCTCAGTTTAGCATGCGTAGCCAAATCTCTGCTTGTGAACAGCTGTTCTAAATGAATCGGTGACGTCCCCAGACTTTGTTTAGTCCTTTAATCTTTTCAAGGACTAGCGTGAGAGACATTATCCGGAACAATTTGGTGCCAGAGTTGGGCACTCGATTCAACTCCGCAACTTGATCAGTCTCCCGAAGATACTGGTCACTCTTGCGAGTGAAATATTGAGTTTTACTGCCCATTCACGACGGTCAAACCACCTGAAATCCTTTAATAACAATAGATGGGAATGGAAGCCTAATATAGGGTGGTTATATATATATAAACTGGCATTACTCTCACACACAGACGCACGTAGCAATCATTGTGATGGAGGTATTTTGATGGAAATTGGTACAACAAAGGATATACCATGTGGAAAAGAGAAATTCAGTATAAAAAAAATAGTTCAATTTTTGACCACCACAATTGAAGTGGCACTTTCTTTTATCACAGTCATCTTACCCCCCCCCCCATGGTCCAAATAACGTATATAAAAGTTTCAATGAAATACGTCTACCACAATGGGCGCTACATAGGTCTGAGCAATGTCAGTATAATTAAAGTGACACTACTCTGACCTATGTAGCGCTCGTTGTGGCCAGTGCCGTCTTAAGGCATGGCCCACCTGGGCACGGCCTGGGGGCCTCACAAAAATGAGATCTGGTTGAAATTTTCGAAAATTTGTCTTGTAGGGCCTCAGAAAAATCACTTGGCCCGGAGACCCATGATGCTCTTAAGACGACCCTGGTTGTGGTGGGAGTATTTCATTGGTAATTGGTTTTTATGTTATTTGGAATATGGGAGTAAGATAACCGATAAAATATAAGTGTCTGAGTAGTGTCAGTTTATTTATAACCACTCCTTATGGTTTCACTTTGCATATCGTTTAATTACTATTATAACGAGTTATAGCTCAAAAAGAATTGTGTTATCTGGAGAGTAGACGATTCAATTGAAACTGATCAAGAGATAGTTACACTTTTTTTTCATCGTTTCACCGTCGAAAGTGTTTAATTTTTATAAACACACACACACATGAAAATACAAAATTTAGAGTAAATATTCACTGTTGTGCTATTTCTTAAATAGTAATCGGCTTCGATGAAAAATACACAAACAAAAAAAATAGAGCATATTACTATACATCTCGCATAATCGCATATTGTTTTTACATATATATCAGATACATTCCACATGTAGGGGGACGAAAAAAAATGCACAGCAGTTTCAAACCTTTGAATGAAGTACACAATGTATAAAGAAACGGCAGTGAATAATTGCACTTTTTTTTTTGTGAAGTAATCATCACAAATATAGTTTCCAGCGCCATTTCCATATTTTGTAACACAACCAAACATGCTAAAGCATACATAAATTACATATTTGCAAAAGGAGCAGAAACAGGTTTCAACTTTGGAAGACTTTCCTGATTTCTAAAACAAAAGCTCAAGTTTGGCGGTTAATGGCAGTGAAAAATTTCAGAATTTAAATAATTGATTAAAACAACAGGCGGAAAAAGTCCAAATGCCAGCACATAAACACCCACATAAAAAACTCTGCGAAGCTTTCCTATGACACAGTTTTGGCACTCGCACATTATTTTGTTTTCCTTTTTTGATTCTAAGTTCCACCGTAATTCAAAACGCTCGCGTTTTAGTTTTTACACATCAGCCTCTTCTCCTGGTCGTCGTTATTATGTTCGGGTTGTGTCTTTTCATGCAAACTTGACATCTAGACACTCTGGTCCGGAGATCTCCTGCTTTCAAAGTCTGTGGTATCGGCACACCATAGCTTTCTGGCCTGTCGAGAGTAGCCAACCAGAAGCTTTGAGCCGTCGTGTAAGAATTGCAGCGTCCGTGGCCGTGACATTCGATGAAAGGTAACGACCTGAAGTCTTCGAGGCACGACCCTGGTGATGCTAGAGGTTGACCGATGCCTTCTGCTCCTGAGTCGGTGTTCTGAGTAATGGAGGAAAAAAAAAAAACCAAGCATCAGATTTTGTTTAAAAAATTATGTATCTAGCAACACTCTAGACCAGTGTTTCTTAACCTTTTTTTGCCCGTGGCCCCCTTTGAACCATATTTTTTTCTCGTGGCTCCCCCTGTCTTACCCAGAGTTTTCAACTCTCATGTAGAAGCAAAACTCTTTATACGTATTGAAATGATTTTTTTCAGTGAATTTATACTGAACGAAAATTTTGCAAAGAAAATTGGCCTCCAGACCAGTAGGCTAGAATTTATTGATCTCCCCGCTAGTCCGAGTTCTATCAGGACCGTCTCAATATCATGGGCCCCCCCCCTCCTTCCTTAGGCAAAGTGATGCCATGGTAGTCCCATACTTTAGCTGGAAATAAACAGCCTACATATTTCCTATTTATTTTCAAAATTAATTGTACTATACAAAATATCATAAGGTGGGGTCACTTATGGGCATGAGGCCCCTCACAAGAGTGGGACTGACAGAGCTACAGCCCAGGGCCTAATATGGTTTTCATCTTTTTTTTTTGTTTTTCATACAATAAATTTCATATAGGGAAGGGAGTCTGAAAAATTTAGCCAAGGACTTGAGAAAAACCCCATCCTAGGGAACTTGTTGCAAAATGTAGGTGGTGAGGCCTGGGTGGGTCCATGCCCCAAAGAAGGCCCTGGTTTTATGAGTGGTTTTGTTGGATTCTCTCTCTCACTGTAAGTGTTAGTCACTGATATGAAATCTTTATTTCTTCACACCTTAATTTTTCTTCTCAGCTCTCCAAACCACCTGTCATGGCCCCTTTCTCCATTTTCTTCAGTGGCCCCTTGAAGTATCCCAGTACCACAAGGGGGCCATATGGCCCCCGGTTGAGAACTACTGCTCTAGACAATACATATTTATAATGTTGTGCAAAGGTGGCAACTAGAGCAAATAACTACATGGCGAAAATGAGTCCATGTAAATATTGTCCGTAATATATAAAATAGTGAAAAGTTACTGTTAGCTCATTATTTAATCATATAATCGGCTTTTTCATGACGAACAATAAACAATTTTGATTTTGATTCGTAATTGGTTTTAGCCCCTCTTAACGGACACCTCTTATATGCCATCACCCCCCTCTTTTACAGCGAATAATAATTTCTCCTTGCATAATAAAAGTATACATTTCAAAACTCTAACTAATGGTCACCTCCTCTTTTACAGGCCAATATTTTTGTCTCACCAGTGTTTCGCAATTGAGAGGTTTTACTGTATTCAAAACAACTATATATATATATATATAGCTCTGAGCCCCTTCTGCATCGCCGTTACAAAAATAGCTACATAACTTTTTCACAGAAAATTTTTAACACAAATGAATTTTCTCTTTTTACTGGTTTACGCATTTTGTCTCTACAATGGAGAAGAGAGTTGTCTTCATAACCTCGCGATCAGAAACAACATACACGTAAAACCGTTGAAGGGAGGAGTGATGTTTACTTTTGGTCGTCTGGAGAGTTTCACTTTGTATGAGCTGAGTCTGAGTGATCTTTGAATGCAAATTGGGGGTGCCATATGTTGCAAAGTGTTGAAAACCCTGTCTCAACCGAGGTCTATAAAATTATAAAATCTGCCCAAGCCGACAATATAGGTTGCGTGTTCCCTCCATCGTTAACAAGGAAATCTTGACAAGTTCTGATTAAGTATCCCTCAAGAGAGGATACTTTTTTAGATCCTTTCTCCAGGGTTACTTGATCAGAACTTGCCAAGATTTCCTTGTTAACAATGGAAGGAAAACATCACCTATATCCAGAGGCGCTATGAAAAAACATTGGAGGGGCTGAAAGTTGCTGGTTGTCCCGTATATACGGGACTCAAGCATGCGCGCAGGAGAGGGAGATGCATTGCATTGCTTTTTCAGAGATTATTGTGCCGCTCAGCCCCCTTTACAAAATTTATTGGAGGGGCTCAAATGGCCTCAGCCCTCAGGTTCCTGTGCCTATGCCTATATCATCAGCTTGGCCAGATTTTATAGACCTTGGCTGACCCAAGTAAGTGCTCCAGGGACTGGACAAATGAGAAGCCAAATTATTCCTTTGCCTTCATTTGACCGTTCTGGTAAAAATTGCTTAGGAGGAGCATATGAACGGGTGGGGGGGGGGGCAAAAAAATTAGGGAAGATGATTTCTGTCTGCTCTGGCAACACCATCTATAGTAGATCTACTATAGCTGGTTTTGGTTCTGGAGAGGTGCTAAATCCAAGGTGAAAGGGCAGAAAAAACCATTTTTTCAAGTTTTTTTCTTTTGTTGGGAATTGTTGAGATAAATTTTTAGGAGGGGGTGGGGGAAAGAAAAAATAGGTTCCACACAGATAGAGATTTCGTGTCGAGCTGCTCCTGATAAAGTACATTCTTGTTCAACAAAACGATGAATCTCCTCCCGCAATTACACAAAGTACAATTAACTGGATACCAAGCAACGATAATATTGGATAAAAGTCACATTTCTCTAACTGGAATCAAACCAAGACCTCTTTAGTGCTTTACCATTAAGCTGCAGAGGACAGACACTTTCTTACCTTAAAACAATACGTCCATTAGCCCCCCCTCCCCAACACAGTCCCGTTCAGCTTAAAGAACATATTGTTCTAAGGTTAGAAAAAGCCTGTCCTCTGTATCTTAATGGTAGAGCGTTACCCCAAACTGTGAGCGGTTGGTGGTTCAATTCCTCACAGAGGAATGAGACTTTCCTTCCTAAAATTATTTTCGCTTGATATCCAGTCAATTGTACTTCACACATTCTTGTTTGTGGTATTATGGTCTCAGGCGCTGTCTGTTCTCACAAGTTTCCTCAACATCTTCGTCGTTGAGGTATGGTTCAAAAGCGTGATGTCAAGGGGATTTTTACTATTGGAAATTTTTTTAAATTTCAGACTCGAAAGCCTAATTTGCTGCACGGGTACCTCTTGTGCGCTTACTTATGCCACCCCTACACAGATGCAAATGGTACAAATGCTTTAGATCACCCTGATTTCGATGGCCAACAAAGTGATTTAAATTAAAATCGAAAACCTGCATAGTGATCGGAAAAAATTTTGCAGGAACAAAATATGTTTAACAACAAGTGCACACATTCAAAGACAGAGCAAAATGACATACCATCAGGAAACTGTACCCAATCCAGACACCTTGCCAGCCTTGAGGACATTCTGGAATCTCTACAGTCTGGCTATGTATGGCTATGACCTAGAAGAAATGACGGAACGTAATATAAGCTCATTTTAGTGTGTCAGATAACGAGTTTCATAAGATGTTAAGATGGTGTAGTAGAAGAAAATCACATTCTTGTATCACAATTTCGTTATATGCATTTGTAATGATTATTGCTCAAACCTATAAAAGGTCTGGATTCAACTCCTTGCTTAAGCATTAATGTCTCCGTACTTCTTCAGAATCTGTATTGTATTTTTAATCATAGTTTACACTTTACCCGTTGTAAATGGAATAAAATAAATACAGGGTGTCCATAATTAAAGAACCCTATTTCAAAGCTGTCTACTGCCGAAACCAGCCACCAGAAAATTGTGAAAATTTTGTGGATGACTTAATAAAGGGATGGAAATTTCTTTCAGAGGTAAAAAAGTACGCCATCAGAGGGTGCATTACTTTGAAAACCTGTAGTATATGTGTAAATTTTTTTTTTACGTCACGCAGCAGCTGCTATGAAACCTTGAAACATTCGTAGAGATCTAGTTTTCAATGTGCTTGTGCCACTCACAATGACCTTACATTATGAGATCGCACTTTGTTAGTAAAATTGTTTTACTGAAACGCTGATTCTGCAAAAACTGCTCAACGGAAATTTCAGATTTCGAAGGGGATTTGAAAAGGTCCATCCAATGTTAAAAACCTCCGAAAAATGATAACAAAATTTGAATAAAAAGGATCATTATCTACTTGTCCTGGAAGAGAAAAAAAACCTGTTTCTGCAGAGGCAGTACAGGGCTACTGAGGAATATGCAATGATGTGATTTCAGATGGTAGCTGAAAATGATGGCCATCACGTTGATCACGCTTTGCTGAACTAAAATTGTCCAAATAAAAAGTGTGGCTAAATGTGCCACTTATTGATGGAACACCCTCTGGTGGCGATATTTGGAACTTTTTTTTTTTCATTGAAAGAAATTCCCATCCCTTTATTAAACTGGTTTCGGCTGTAAGCAGCTTTAAAATAGGGTTCCTGAATTATGGACACCCTGTATTTGTTTTTCCCGACATCTCACCTGAGTTGGTGTCTCACAGACGGCACACCTACTGATGTATTTCTGTATTTCTTGACCGACGATTGGAGTCATGGACATCGGCATAGGTTCCGAGGTACTCAACCAATAACTGAAATCGTTTCTTGAAGCCAAGTTGCAAACATTATTCAAATTGCAGAACATGAACGGCATCGTGCTGAAACGTCTTAGGCAACTTCCAGGTGTACCTGATGGAGGAATACGGTAAGTTATATGATGATGACCCTTTTTGTGGCATAAATATACAAACTTCCCTGCTTTTGGGCAATATAAGAGTGGAATTATGTCTTTGAGGACCAAGTATGAATGAAAAAATACTGATGGAAATCCTAATGATTACACTCATTTTTGATAACAGCTGAGGTCTTTCCTGCATAATTACTATTACGCTAATTTATATACAGGGTGGTCACAAAGTAACTTGCATAGCGGCTGGAAAAAAATCAATAAATGTGAATGAAATTCGAGACAAAGTCACCGTTAGGGGTGTGTGTGAAAGGTGCAGTCGCACCAGGCCCCGCATTTACAGTAATAGAAGTGAAACATTATACAAATATCAAAAGCACATTTTCTTGTCTGAGCTTTAACTGATTTGACTCTGGAACTTTCATCAATTTCAGGAATTTTTTCTCTCATTAATTCTAAGGATTTTTTCTCTCATTAATTCTGAATTTTCATTGGTGAGTAGATATTATTATTCAGCATCACTGTATATTCTGTGATAATGCATGAATCTTTGGATGCTGATTTCCCTCCCGCACAAAATGTATGAAATCGAGACTAAGGAGCTCCACAAAAATTTTTGCACCGGGCCCCATGTCTGATAAGGGCGCCCTTCATTCAAGATATAGATGTTTTAGAAAATGTGCTCAAGAATGAGAGGAGAAAAAAAAATATGTAGCTCGCGCCGTTACGGTTACAGCAACGAAGTTTCGAAAAATTCAAATGGCAACCTCCTTTTATGCATTGCTAAATAATTTTTGCAGTAAAAAATTATAAATGGCGGTGGAATGGTGCCAGTGGCACAAAAAACATTTGCACTAGGCACAGACAAAGAAACAGCGTTTTCTTTTGAGACAAAGAAATGACGCAGACATTTCTGCCAGTGGAAGTTCCTAATAAAAAAGTTAACGCAAAATCTCTTGGCGAAATCGTTATTCTTTGTCTGTGTCCTGCGACAGTGTTTATGGTGCCACAGGTACCGTTCCAATGCTGTTCATGGTTCTTCGCCCCATCGATCATTTGGCAATATATAAAAGTAAGTGTTGTCATTCGAATTTTTCGAAATTTTGTTGCTGTGACCATAACAGCTAGGGCTGTGTTTTTCTCTCCATTCTTAAGTGCATATACCATGAAACACTTATATCTCAAATTTGATTCGCATTCATTGAGCTTTGCTGTTACTAGGGCCTTGTATATCGGAAAAGTTATTTTATGACCACACCTATAATTGCATTAACTCGACATGCCATGTCATATTTTAGAGCAATGAAATATTTTTAGAACTGCTTAGTGGGCCAGATAAAATTCTCGAAAGGGCCAGATTGGTGTAGGGGCTAGAGTTGGTTCACCCAGGCCCTATGAATTTTGTTTGGCTTGACTCACATATATAAGATTCTATTGTGTGTTGGGTCCAGGGCAGGAGGATCTAGTGCCCCTGTCACTGGACCAGAAAGGGTGCCAAATCTACTCTAGTTTTTTTGTTTAAAACACTCCAGTTGATGGCATCAAAATGGATACTTGCCCAGGCGGCAGAGTAAATTTTAGTTTCTAGTTGCTGCCCTGATTAGGCTGGGATTACAATATAAATGTTTTATGAAAATTATTTTATAAAACTTGACAAATGCAACCCATAAGTTGCATTTGTGTGTGTGTGTGTGTGTGCACTCAAATGTAACAGATAAGCTTATTGGTTGCATTTGCTCAAATGTAACAGATTAGCTCAGTGGTTGCAATTTCAAGTTTTATAAAAATCTTTTATAAAACTTTTATAGTTTTTTACCACGGGCTTGGTAAAAAAAAGATTTGATGCATACTTTGAATGGTATTACAACACATATTATTACAGATTATGCCTCTTATAGTCCTTCTGATGAATAAAGACACAAAGATAAAATTTAGGACATCATAGCATTTTTCAGAACAACAATTTACATTAATTCACAAGCAGCGAGGGATTTGCAAAAACAAAACTTGCATAAAGTTGTCTTTTCTGCTCCGTTTCTTCTTCCCTCTGTTTGACGAGCGCCCCTTATTTTGATATGGGGAATTTTCTCGAGCAATCTCGCAAGATCCCGTTTCTCCCCGAACCATCAGTAACCTGCCTCACATCATAACATCATCGGAACATTGGCACTACCACCAAACTTGTCAAGTTTGTCGCTAACTTGGCGTGATTTACAGGGAAATGTGTGTTTTGTCCCTAAGGGGTCATTCAAATATTACGTCCGCATCGGGGGGGGGGGTGTTTCGGATCGGATTTGCTGACTTTTGATGACAAGGGGGGCAGGGGGTTTGATGGTTGCTTATACATCATCAACCACCATTTCTGAAGATATGAAATATTCTATACTGCTGACGGGAGGGGGGGGGGGGTGGGTTCAAAAATGACTGAAAATCTGCTTACGTAATACTTGAATGGCCCTTAATTGTCGGTTTTACATTTTACGAACGCTATTTACATTATTTTCAGTTACAGATTTTTTTTTTAACTGTATTAAGAGAAAAGTCATACCTAAATCTTGGCCATGTGATTTTTCGTTCCCTTGAATGTATAGCAAGGAATATCCTGTCCACATAGGCTTAGTATTGAACGGACATTCTGGTATCAGCGTGTTCTGGCTGTGCCTGGTGAAGAAATACCCTCTCGATGGAGCTGGACCTCCTGGTATGCCAGGAGTTCCGGAGTCACCGGTAGAACCTTGTAGACCGGGTAGACCACTCAAACCTTGAAAAGAAGACAGAGATAAATTAAATGATGTACAGCACCCCCCTGAAAGAACAAACACACATCTGGATAGGTATATGCAAATCAGCACGAGCACTTGTAAAGTTACCAAATAGTTACCCTCATATCCAGGATCACCGATTGTTCCTTTAGGACCTGGGAATCCTGGTAAACCTTCAAAACCACCTAAACCCCTGGAACCTTTGAGACCTGGTAAGCCATCGAGACCTGGGTCTCCCATCGGACCCTGTTCACCTGGCAGACCAGGGAGCCCAGGTAGACCTGGATCACCTCTAGGGCCTGGAATCTGAGTCACGTCTTCTGCTTGTACGCTTTGACCTCTTTGTCCTTTCTCTCCTGGAGTAAGAATAATACAATACATTTATTTCTAGAAAATCAAGTGTCTTGTAAAAAAGGTAGTGAATGTAATTGTAATAGTTAAGAGATTAGGACCCTTTAACTTATCTGTTAATATTGGATTCAAATTGTAGGTCCTTGACAGATTGGCCAATTAGGAGTTCATTAATCGGAAGTGGTGCTACTAAATAGAACAAAAATAATTAGATAAGAAAATCGTGTCACCTGGAATTCCTGGTCGGCCTGGCATCCCGAAAAATCCTGGAGGTCCACGCTCTCCTTGTTCTCCCTTTGGTCCTGGAAAGCCTGGGAATCCGAGGTCTCCCCTCTCTCCTTTCAATCCATGTATGCCCGGCAGTCCGTCTAAACCCTATAGGAAACCAAAAGCTGTTTTTAGATAGCATTTTAAATCAACACAAAATAGTCAAACAAGGGCTAGAAATTTTACACAGGCTTCGATATGATAATCAGGATTGTGTAAAGTGTGTTGACAGTGATGCGAGCACAAGCCATCGAATGCTGTTGACGCTACTACTACTACTAAACCACACATGCATGCACCTCTACACATTCCTCTGCTTAACTTCTAACAAACAGATATCTGTTGGAATGTGTGTGGGTACACAGAGCCGCAACTGTGGGGGCGGCAGGCAGTTCTGGTGCCCCAGGTGCAGGACCAGAGAGCGCAAATTTCAACCTTTAGGCTCTTCTTCAACATTAAAAGGGGGCACCAAAATGTGTGCTTGCCCCGGCTGATTAAACATCTAGTTACGGCCCTGTGTGTGTACTCGTTGTGAACCTAATGTAATAGTTTGTTTTTGTGTAATGTTTGTTATGTATAACTGCTGCCATCTGCCATAAATTGTCCTAACTATAAATGAAATGATTGAATTATTGAGTCATTGTGAGCCTGTTACTCTCAGTGACAAGACTTTTTAAAAGGGAGATCGGCTTGCATTCGCACCTCAAAGTTGGGAACCGCAGAAAAGTAACACTTCAGCCAACCACCGCTATGGGGGATGGTGATGCTGTTGGTACTGTCTGCTGATGGTGTCAAGAGAACAGTCTAATACCCAAAGAATGTCTGCAACAGTTCTGGAATGAATGTATCGAGATGATTTGTGATATTTAAATCAAGGGGGTAGCAAGGGGGGACTTTGGGGTCTGGCCCTCCCGAAATGTGAGAAAATGACCAAAAAAAAAAGGAAAACGATGACCAAATCTATTGTTCTATCCCTTTGGTCTCCCCCCCCAAAAAAAGTGGTTCCCCCCCCCCAACAAAATTTCTGGCTACACCCCTGATTTAAATGTAATAGTTAAGATATATTTAATTGGAACTTGACCCTTCTCTAAGGGTCAAAGTTGTAAGACAGTTACCAGAGTATAGGGCATGGTGTGCGCATTGGAGCACTTCCCAATCTTTCAGCGACTGAAAAAAACTTGTGGTGCATGTGCCAAAGCATTCTTGAGCATTGTCCGTTAAAGAATTGCAGTTACTTTACAAGTGTTTTTTACTTTACTTTGTTTTCCGAGATGAGAATGCAAGCCGGTTTCCCATTTGGAAAAGTCTCTCCGCAGAAAGCAGGCAGACCTACAACATGATACTGACATAACATGAAAATTCAAGCATTTCCATCTTTATTTCAGAAAAGGGAAGATTGATGGCACCATGAACACGAAACAAGTGCAACTTGACAACATAAATATGTTAGGGCCACACATACACTCAGAACACATATTCTCCGGCATGTGCCGATTCATTAGAAATTAGGGAGAAAAATAGAGGAATGTGTACAAGGTGCATGTACGATTAAGTAGTGGTAGTCACTTTGCTAGTGTTTTGTAAGGTACTGTGTGGCAACATCAGAAAAACAAGCCGTTATGGTGTACGAAGGTAGCAATGAGAGCAAATAACATGCTGGGAATGAGTCTGTGTAAATATTGCTCATAATAAAATAGTGTAAATTTATAGCTTAGCTCATTATTTAATCATAGAATCAGCTTTCTCATGAAAAACAATAAAGTAATGCAAAGGATATATGGATTCGCCACCTGCACAGCTGATTAATAAAATTTGCAGAGCCCCTTGAACAAACTTCAGAAGACAGCTTCATTTGAATACATAACAAGCAGTCCTCAGAAACAAACTTCACATTAGGTACACAACACGGCACATTACAGCACGCACCAATTTCTCCATGTGCATTTTAGTAGTAGCAGCCCCTCTGCAATAGCTTGCTTAGTACTCTTATAAATATGCCCTTGAGGTAATGTAGATGCCCCCCCCCCCAGCTTCTTGGAGTTCTGGGAAACATCGTTGTGCTGTACCTAGCAAATTTTAATTCCCCTGCGTGAGGTTTCAAAATACCCTCACTGTTGGACTGCTCGCTCAAAATAGTTGCAGTTTTTGCCATCATTGCGCAAGAGCATGGATTGGGAAAAGAAAGCCAATTTCCTTTGTCATATAACTGTCGTGTTGTGTAAACAACATTTGAAGATGTGTATGATATTACTCTCGACTATTCATACAAAGGCTTTAACAATTGGTTGAAGCGAAGATGAATTCAGGAAAGTTCAACTTCCTCTACAGGAAAATCAAACCCACTATCTCTCACATGCCGGGTGAATATGTTAGACTAATACCATATAGAAGCAACAAATGTCTTTCCTTAGAACTTGTATGCACTGCATGGGACCATACATGGACAGTCAGGCCTAACTCAGCCAACAACTCACTGGCATTTGCCACCAGATGGCAAATTATCTGAAGATGTGTGATATCATTCTCTGCTAGTCATATGAAGGTTTTAACTCTCACCAGTCAGGTGAGAGGACATGGGCTCGATTCCCAGTAGAGACAGTTGATTTTTTTCTCTTTAATTAATCTTTGCATCATCCAGTTAAAACCTTTCGTATGAATAGCGTAGTGACATGACATCATCTTCAGATACTGCGACATCTAGTGGCAAATGTCAGTGTATGTGAGCTGTTGGCTGAGTTAGGTCTGACTGCCCCTGTACAATCTGATTCAGTGCATAAAAGCTCTAAGGAAAGATGTTCATTGCCTCTATAGCATAAAGTGGTCTAACGTGCTCACCCCCCGGTATGTGAGAGGATGCACGTTAGATTCCCAGTAGAGGAAGTTGAATTGTCTTTCTTGAATTCATCTTTGCATCAGCCAATTGTAAAAACCTTCGTAAAAACAACATTACTCGCCATTGCCATAGCACCATTGCCACTTTTAATATAAAAACCAATCCTTGCAATTAATTTAAATATGTAAACTGATTAATGCTTATCAACTGACTGATTCCATTTCATACTCACTGGTGGTCCTATTGGTCCTGGATCACCTGGTGTGGCTAGACCAGGTAGACCACTGTCACCAGGTATTCCACGGAGGCCAGGTAGACCTGTTTCCCCAGCTAGTCCTGGGAGTCCCTCCAGTCCTGGAGTTCCTGTAAATGAAAGTTAAAGATTTGAGTTTTTTGTTTGGGTGAGGCATTTTCTCGAGGATATGACCCTTGTAGATATTGATCACAGTAGAATTGTGAAACAGAATTCTAATTGGACCGCAAAGGGTTAGTGGTTTGTATCATGAATAAAAAATGTATTTTTTATATACTGTAGGATCTCTTGATAATCCAGCCCATCTAGTAATCTGGTATTTTTTAGGCTGGCTTTTTTCGAGCATAGAAGAGGAAAACATGTCACTGTGTGTCTGTGCGCAGATGTTGATATTATTTAAATGAGTTCAAGTAATCTTGTTATTACTTTCACTAATTCTGCGATTTTGATAATCCGGCACACTCTGGTCTGATATATACGAGAGTCTATTGTATCTTGAAATAAAAAATATATTTGATGAAAACTATTTTTCCAAATTTTAAGTCCACCAAATTTTGTCCACCAAAAAAAAAACAAAAAATAGGAGGCTCTTTATACACAAGGAATTGTAGCGTCACCTCGGGTTAGGAGTTTAATTTGTTCTTTAAAGTTACTTGTTATGCGAAAAAAAACTCTTCACCTTGAAGCTAACTTTCTCATTGAAAATAATGGTGCAATAATTTACACGCCATTCTCTACAGGGTTGGGTTTTTGACATGACAAGCGTCAAAAACTGGTTTAAACTGTCGAAAACCTAAATGAATGCTTTTGGTTAATGTTTTGAACACAATATGTATATTACATGATGAGGAACTTAACTTTTGCATATTACAGTATTTTATTTCTTAAACACTAATTTATTACAGTAATTGAAACAAAATACAAATTATATAATTTGCAATTTCGTATTTTAAGATGCAAAGTATCTAGAACAGATAATATATAATTTTATGGTTCATTTTAGCTAAACTATCGATTATCTATGTTAAATTTACTAAGTGAAATAGAGCTATTTATTCAAAATATATGTGATAAGAAAACACAGACTTTTTGTGACCTCGGAAATGCAGTATTGAAACAGTGAAAAACTTATCGTCAATGTTGTCAAATAGTTTTCTTTTACCTGATAGATATATTAAATAACAAAACACTTACTTTTAGGTAGATTAAAGTGTATTATATTTAGAATTACAATTACTTAACACAAAATATGTACAGTGATACCTCGGTTTTCGTCAATAATCCATTCGAAAACGATCAACGAAATGAAAAACCGACGAAAACCGAGGCAATTATTTCTATGTAAATCAATGTAAATCCAATTTTAGTATATCCCACAGTCCTTTAGACTAAAGCCCTGCCAGGGTCATATTTAGGGTTGCATGTGAGGCTTTGCACCCAGGTGGCAGGAAAGCTTGAGCCACCCTCCTCCCGCAAATTGACTACGAGTTGAGGTCACTGGATTTTTGAACTAAGTAGGACATTTAGAGCGATGATTCAAATGGGGAATTGGTTGAAAACTTCCCATCCTGTGAAAAAGGTACCAAAACTGCTGCACTGAAATTCTACACAGTCGATTCAAGTCACTTTATCAGTTTTCTGCTAAAACTGTAATGGACATATGCTACACAACCCTAAAAATGAAACAGTACAACAAAGAAAAAAAATTACTAACCTGGGACACCACTGAATCCAATGTCACCGGGCTGTCCTTTATCACCAGGTAATCCATATCCCGGGAAACCTTTCTGTCCCTGGAAGCCTTGCAACCCAGTTTCGCCCATCTGTCCTTTCAGCCCTGCCTGTCCCGGCAATCCTGGAAATCCTGGCTCTCCTTCATCTCCTGGAAATCCCTTGTTACCTGGAATGAAACACCACTCTTGCGATTAATTGCTTGAGATCATGATGTATTTTTCAAAATAGTCACTCATGAACCTAATAGATAAATTTGATAACTACTGAAAACATTACCACTTTTACAGGAGATTATGCATAGTGACCAAGTGTCATTGGTAAATTTGATAAATACTTTAAATTTATCACCTTTACCTGTGATTATGAATTTTTACTTTTGTGTAATTGGTGAATTTGATAAATATGAAAAAATTTCAAACGAGTCTGGTATGTGTGACAAATATAGTTAGACCCTGATGTAATGACAAAAAATGTTACGATCTTACCCGATGACACAATACATGTATATGAATTATTATATATAGCAGGGGTTCTCAAACTTTATCCACTCACGGTGACCCCCCCCCCCTTTACCCTAATCAATGTTTATTCGCGGCTTCCCAGAGCAATTTAACAAAGGATTTCTTCAAAAAACTTTTGTCGGGCCGTTGCTCTGCGCCACCCATGGTAAAGGTTGGCTGCACACAGTTTGAGAATCCCTAATGTATAGTATACCATATAGTGAGAGATTTGTCATGTTTACCATGTGATGCTTGGTCATTATGCATAATCACTAGTAAAAGTGGTAATTTTTCTAGTACTTATTAAATTTACCAACTACGCTTGGGTACTATGCATAATCATGTGATTAACCTTAGGGAAATTTATCAAATTTGATTAATTTCCATTGATTTTAAACTAACAACTTTGGTTTGACAAATCAAAATAAATAGTCTTCTTAATAATTGGCATTACTTCTTACCAGGTGAGCCGGGAAATCCTGGGCTACCCGGCAATCCGTCACTCCCTGGTAAACCTGCAACAAGTATGTAAAATTATGATACTGCAACTGAAAAATAATGCATATTCTGATGTATATCTCCACTACATTCAAGAAGAAAAATCGTATGCGTTTTTACCTTTGAGCCCCTGCCTTCCTGATCTACCAGGCAGTCCATCGAATCCGGATTCTCCTGGTTCACCTTTAGGTCCAGAAGCACCGGGAAGACCGTCGTCACCTCTCATACCTTGTATACCTGGTCCACCTGGAAAACCTGCATCTCCTGGCAGTCCTTTACTAACAGATGTTGAAGCAAATCCTGTGGGGGATTTTTTTTCCCTTTGTTAATGTTGCAAGACATTGATAAGATGTACGTAGTATGTTGAACGTATCTTAATTCTGTGTATACCTTTAAGACCCGGATTGCCCCTTTCTCCTTTCGGGCCAGGTAAACCACTGATTCCTGGTAGTCCAGGCCATCCAGCATTTCCTTTTAAGCCTGGTAGTCCTACAAACCCTTCTAAACCCGGAGCACCCTAAAAATGTGAAATTTGTTCAATCAGATATTTTCTAATTTATGATGTTGAAAGAATTGCATATGTTACAATAAATGTGATAAATCAGTTATTGTACATAATAATCTGTCATTATGCATGTATACCAATTGTCTTGGTAAGTTTGATAAATTTATCTCGTTTACCACCAAATATATGCATAATACCCAAGCGCTGTTGGTAAATTTGATAAATGCTGAAAACATTATCACTTCTACTAGTGATAATGCATAATAATGAAGTAGTTAGACTCCGATATAATGACAACAAATTTTACGATCGTACCCGATATAACAATACAATATATGTATAGTATATCATATAGTGTGAGACTTATCGTGTTTACCAATGACATGATGCTTGGGTATTATGCATAATCATAGGGGAAAGAGATTATTTTTGTTAGCACTTATTAAACTTACTAATGATGCTTGGGTACTTACTATACATAATCACTGGTAAAAAGGATTAATTTATGCAAAATTTATTAAACTTACCCCAAAATGCTCAGAGATTATGCATAATAACCCGATTTGTCACATTCATGGTCCCCACAAGGGCGGGACTGACAAGGCTCCAGCCCTAGGGTGATTCTCATCATTTTTTAATTTTTTTCATGCTATAAATTCATCATAAAGGGGCTTGCGAAAGTCTGGTCTGGAGACCCAGTAAAAGATCCCAGCCTACAAGGCTCTGCTCTAGGATGTGGGGGGGGGGGCATGATTACATTTATCGTAACATATACATCAAAGCTTTGTATACATGTATGAAGTATTTCATTTGGAATCACAAAAGCCGCTAAGAAAATATTGTCATTTATACTGAGATGCACTTCCTGTTGCATACATTTATGAATAATCACACTTTTAAAATCAATTGAGGCTGGAATCAATTGTAAGAACTTACTTTTTGCCCTGCGAAACCTGGTAGACCGTCATTACCTCTACCTCCTTTCCTTCCTGGTATTCCAGATAAGCCATCTAATCCTGGAAGTCCCGGCAGTCCTTCGAATCCTTGATCACCCCTTTCACCATCCAGTCCTGTAATTGTTACGTGAATCAATCAGATATGTTTACTATATTATCATATACTGTATGTTTATTATATTATCTCGGTCTTTGTTAACCATACAAGACAGTTCATATTGATTCTGTGCTCACCTGGAAATCCCATATCGCCCATCTCTCCTTTGTCTCCTGGTCTGCCCGATAATCCTGGAAGTCCTCTAGGTCCAGGTAGTCCTGGTGCACCTGATTCAGCATCTAATGCTCGGCCTGGATCTCCTGGTTGACCTTTTCGCCCTGGGAGACCTGGTCTTCCTGGTGATCCCGGGAAACCAATGACACCTACGAACCATAAAGAAAAAGTGAACAATGAGGAAACAAAGAAATTACATTGATACTCATAGGACATACCCCTTGATGATCAGGGATGAGATATATCAGCCCAGTGTGCATGGAAGAAATTCACATTTGAACCAGGGCCATAACTAGGCTGGGACAACTGGGGGGGGGGGCAACAAAAGTTTACATTTGTTTTGCCTAATAATAAGCCTTTCAAGAGGGGGTCCCCTGAGAAAGCACATTATGGCCCTGATTTGAGCTCTCTCTTTCTTCCTTCGGGACTCTTCATTCCTGACCCTGTAAAAGAAAAAAGGGGGAATAAAAGAAAAGACAATTTATCTTTTTTATCTTTTCTCCCTCACTACTAGGATTTTTATGACTTTGCATATTTCACTATTTTTAGGCAATAGAGCATTTTTGCATGAATTTTCAGTAATTTTAGGTTGTTTTTCATGATCTTCTGGATTTAAGGCACATTTTCATATTTTGGAGCATTATTTTGCATATTTCAGCATAACAATGTGATGAAGGATTTCCCTCCTTCAAGCTCTCTCTTCCCTAGCTTCAATACCCACAATTGGCAGTTTTACTTACCTTTGGTATTGTTTCTGGCAATGATTGGCGATTTTTTGGCGATATTAGCAGCTATTGACAATTTTATACCTTTTGTATGATTTTTGACTGTGATTTCCCGCATTTTTCTCGAGGAAATATAATCAGCCTATTAATAAAAGCATTTTTTTAGATTTCTGTGGTACATACTTTTAGGTTTTGAGGGCATATTTTGTCTGTTTTTAGGTCATAAAAATCCTAGCCCTACTCACTACAGTTAGAAGATTAAAAATAATATATGACATGCATAAGGGGGAGAGAGAGAGAGAGAGAGAGAAAGGTATCTAAGGGCTCTTTCAGATGGACTGGATATATACTCCCACGTGAATGGATGTGTGTCCAACTGCTTCCGCAGACCCTTTCACATGCATTCGGTGAAAGTTGCTAGAAGCGCCCCCTTTTTTCAGCAAATTTTCATCAACACTAAGTGACGTGTGTGAATAAAAATGAATAACATTATCTAAAGTCCTGATAACTACAATCATTTTTTTTCCCATGTTACGATATTGGTCTGTTCCATTCCTTGTGAGAGTGCTAACAATACCCGAATGATAATACTATCTATGATTCTAATAATGTGCACACCCGATGCAGCCACATGGGGATATGCCCATTCACTTATATGCTCCCTCACTTTTGAGGGATATGCCAAATTGGGGAAAATAATTGCAAAATTTGAATAAAAAAATGTTTTGCTTGTAAAATTTAAACTATGAATGTATTGGATAGAATAATTTGTGCGCAGGAGAATCTGTAACTTTTGATGCATTTTACTTAGCTGAAAACGAAACCTTTGTAAACTGTGAATAAGTGTCAGTTTATGAAGTAGAGGAGTACAAAGCCGAGGGTAAAGTTCAACAACCATGTCCGTGTTTCTCCATATGGTTTGTGGCAAAACAAGTCTGAGTTTTCTGGGTCATTTTACCGGTGTGGCTTATACACCGGAAGGTGTAGCCTGCGATGCTGCAGCTGATTGACTACATTGGCCCACGAACACCAAGAAGTTGGCCATCCCTGGACATGAAAAACAGTGTAAAAATTTTTTTGTTGGCCCTTGCAGCAAATTTTTGCCCTTCTTATCTCTGTCAGTCGAGGAAAATCACTGTAGTTTCACCTTATTCCATACATACAATACAGGGAATGTAACTAAAATTATATACAGAGAAACTGCTCACAAATGCTAACTCCTCCTGAACAAAGAGATTTCATCTCACCTGGTAATCCTGAATCACCCCTGTCTCCTTTGATGCTGAAAAACGATGCTTCTCCTTTCTGTCCGTGTAGACCTGGTAATCCTGGTTCACCAGGTATTCCTATTAAACCAGCTGTTCCGGGTCTGCCTCTTATTCCAGGCAAGCCTTTCTCCCCGGGTAGACCTGCAAAAGAGAGGTGAGGTTCAATAGGACCAATAACTTTATACAATAAAAAAACAAGACTTCAAAAACTGTTTTTCAATGAAACGATGCATTGTACAGAAATTGCAATGGAAATAATTGAGTTATTATTGATAACAGGAAGACTGAATATGAACAATAATAGATCACAGAAAAACTTCAACGGTAACCAGATAAATTAAAATAAATTTTCTAATACCTTTTACTCCAGGCAAACCAGGAAATCCTGATGTTCCAGAAGATCCTTCTAGACCTGGTGAGCCCATGTCACCCATTTCACCCTTTGGGCCTAAAAAATTGTGATGATCGAAAAAAAAGTAAGTATTTCTCTTTTTACGCTTATACAGTAAAAGTCTGTTATAACAGCAGTTCACAATTAGCGGGCAAATTGTCATTGTAACAGGCAGGACCACAACTAGATGCTTGGTCAGCCAGGGCAAGCACAGATTTCGGCAAACTTCACTGTAATGTTGAAGGAGAGGCTAAATGGTGAGATTTATGCCCCTTTACTTTGGCGCACGGGGCACCAGACCCATCTGCTCCCTCCGACCACACCCCCCGAGGTGGCGGCCACCACATCAGATAACCTCAAGGGCCATATTTGGCCTCTGGCCATGGGTTTAACATATATGGCTTAAAGGGTGGGTTGCAATGAATTTCTTAAAGATAAGAGTTCTTAGACTTAAAATAGCATTGAAATTAAGAGAAATTGATTATAATAACATATAAAGTATTTTCTTTTCAAATTTTAAATTTTTTAAAATTTTCACAAAATAAATTTTGCATTAAAAAAATAAATTTTTGATCGTCTGGGGGAATATATATGTACTGCTGCATATTATTCGTAGATCAAATTAAACAACTTACCAGATACACCAGGTAAACCATCAAGACCTCTTCTTCCTGGCTCACCAGGCTTTCCAGGACTTCCATCAGGTCCTCTTGGTCCTGGAAGTCCATCATCTCCTTTAATGCCCCTCGGACCTGGGAAACCAGCTACTCCTTCGAGGCCTCGCATACCTTTCTGTCCAGCCAGTCCTATACACATAAAAAGGAAGCTTGATGAATTATTGAATTTGCCTTTGGAAAAAAAACATCATAAATCCACAATGAAGTTGTTCAGTAGCACTACTAAACTAGTTCACTACTGTGTGTGTGTGTGTGTGTGTACACGGTACAACAATACAATTATTCAATCATTGCACTTCACTCATAGTTATAAACACTGATGGCAGATGGAGGCACTACACACACACATAACAAGCATTACACAGAAATAAACTTCAATGTCAGGTTCACTACACATAAAGGCATATTTCAATATGTACCAATTCGTTAGGAGGAATATCGATGAGATGCAGCATGTGTGGTTCAGTACAAAGTATTTTTTTGGGGGGGGGGCTAACATTTTTTCTCTTTCTCAAGGGATGTTTTTATGTTTTTTACTGAAAAGGTAGACCATAATCTCAGCTCCAGGGAGGGGATTACAACTAAAAATAAGCAAGAAATAAGAGAAACTACATACCCTCCATTCACAGCCCTATCTGAAGAGCATCATTGAGCACCAGTAATGCACTGAAACTTCTATAAGTTTTGTAACAATCAACGCGTTTCTCAGATGAACAAACTGGGCATGAACGAGGCTCAGGGCCCACAAATTTTGAGCAGCCTCATGACCACCACAGGGATAGGGCTGACGGCTCCAGCCTGGTATGGCTGGAGCCCAGGAAAATTCTTCTCATTTTTTGCACTATGAATTCATTACTACTACTAAACAACAAATGCACCTCATCCATATTCCTCTGTGGAACTTCTAACGAGAATAGGTAAATGTTCTAATGTGCGTGTACACATTGTAAACATAACATGAAGGTCGTTTCTGTGTGCTGCTGGTTATAGTGTTACCATCTGCCATCTATTTTTTTAAACCGTAAGTGAAGTGCAATGATTGAATATCTATATTATAGCCACAGTAGGTCTGTCGCTCTCTGTGGAAGATTTCATTACCGCAAGATCGGCTCATATTCGTGCCTCAGTTTACATGTATTTTGTACACATTCCTCTACAGAATTTTTAACGAATTGATACATGCCGGCAGAGGCGTCGACATGAAGAAAACATTGGGGGAAAGGGGGGGGGGCCTGAAAGTTGCTGGTTTTCTCGTATATACAGGACACAAAAGTGTATGCAGGGAAGGAAGGTGCATTGCATTGTTTTTTCAGAAATTATTATGGGAGGGGAGTGCTCAGCCCTTTTTACAAAATTTATTGGTGGCTCAAATGGCCTCAGCCCCTAGGTTCCAGCGCTTATTCATGGCGGAATATGTGTGTAAATGTTGCGAACCTAATTTGAAGTTTGTTTCTGAGTTAATTCTTGTTATATGTAGTGCTGTCATCTGCCATCAATTTCTCTAACCATGCCTCAAAGAAAGCTATATGTATATAAAAGGGGGGGAAGACTTAAAAATTCATGTTTACCCACGACTCAAACTTATGAGGAACAGGCCCTGGTTATAATCTATGTGGTTCCTCATCATAGGCAGAGTTACGGGAGGGGGAATTGCCCCCCCCCCCAGGTGGAGCCTACTGATCTAATGTATAAGCATATATAAATGAATTGACATCATCATTACCATCATGCCCTCAGCAATCATCAACGTGTCCCTCCAGACTTTCACGTCTATCTCCCCCTCGAATCTTTATGAGCTCTAAGCCATTTTTCCTCCATTCATGTCCAGTCTTGGATTATGCCCTTGTGTTGAGCATTTTTGCTCCCCATGGCAATGTATGTAGGAATTATAATTTCTGAGGAAGTAAGACACTAGGGCATGGAATTATCTAACACATATAGATTATTAGCCATTAACTCTTTAAGCAACACAGCAGAAATCACCACAACCCCCCACCTTTCAAAAATGCCATATCTTTTTTTAATGAAGGCTTTCCTCCTATTTTCAGCGTGGTGCAAACTAAGTGGTACAGGGGTAAAAAGTGTTTCGTTGAAAAATGAACTTTACGAAATATGTGTGCTTGTTAACGCTAAAATAAGAAGCTTTTAAGGAGATGCGATATCTTGTCAATAGAGGTGCTGATATGAAGAAAACATTGGGGGGGGGGACTGAAAGTTGTCAGTCGTTTGTACATATGGAACTCAAGTCTGCATGCAGGAGAGGGGCAAAATTGTGTGTGTGTTGCATTGTGCATTCATTAATTATCGGGGTGGCGGCTCAGTCATTAGGTTATGGCACCTATGTTTGCCAATGCCGCTTAAAGGGTTATTCTTAAATAAATAGAAAAATTGTGCTTAAAAGATAAACCGTAGTGACATATGATCAGGTTAAAATCACTGTTAGCAAGAGTCCAGTGTTTCTCAAAGAGTGTACCTAAAAATCCCTAAAACTACATCAGTAGCTTGTGTACCAGTTAGAAAGGTGTAGGAAGCATGCATACGCCTGAGAATGCGTAAGACTCCTTAGAAATGAGTGATAGGCAGTTATGTGTGCATATGCATAGAAATACAGGACAAAAGTTTGTATACCCCCCTTATAAATTGCAAACACTTATTTTTTATTACCACTTCTTCGATTTCTTCCAATTATTTTTGCCATTTACTTAATCCAGTGTTTCTCAAAGTGTTTGTCACATCCCCTAGGACTATTGATGATACCCCTAGGAGAAGGGCATCAGGGGCATTGTGGTGAGCTTGAAATATTGATTTTTGGTGGCCTATTTAAGTTCTGAAGTGGTTCTTCTGTATGGGAAAACATCTACCAAATTATTGGGAGCTGCGGGTGGCAAAATTTTCAGAACCATTGGTCTATGGTATGTTGATTTGAGATCTTAAAATTTTTGTCTGAGATTAAAAATTAAATTTAAATTAAAAGAGTGTTAAAAATGAGATTTGAGACAAAATTACCTGGCAATCCTGGGAGACCAGGCAGCCCAGGTTGTCCTATTG
This sequence comes from Pholcus phalangioides, assembly GCF_987345545.1. Taxonomy (NCBI): domain Eukaryota; kingdom Metazoa; phylum Arthropoda; class Arachnida; order Araneae; family Pholcidae; genus Pholcus; species Pholcus phalangioides. The sequence goes on along the minus strand of NW_028301613.1, from coordinate 4,304,201 downwards.
TCCCAGGACCAGCATCGCCTGGCTCACCCTTTAGTCCATCAAGTCCTGGTAGTCCTTCATACCCAGGAGCGCCTGGTAAACATCAGAGAAGAAAAATGAATGCAATTTCTTTAAAACCTCAATAAATAAATTTAAAATGTAGAAATTACAATATTTTTGCAATGTGTATACTATACCTTTTGGTCCGGGTGGTCCAGAATAGCCAGGCTCTCCTGGATACCCGACACGTCCTCCAGATCCATAATCACCTCTTTCACCTTTTCTTCCTCTCAGACCATATGGTCCCGGAGGGCCATCGAATCCGTCCAACCCTGGTTCGCCTGGTGCACCCTGTTGAACCGGATTGAAATTTTCTTGAGTACAGTCAAATATAGTGTTTTAGACCAGTATCTATTGCTAGGAACTATACTCTTGACAAATGCTAAGGAACAGTGTTGGTTTTTTGTTGCACCTAATCATAGACAATCAAGGACAATATTCTTCAGTATAAAGTGTGATCTCCTCGGACACTGACACACATTTGACTTCTCTTGTGCAGCCAGAAGGAGCAGCCAGGAGGAAGGAGGCAATTGTGATGGACAGTAATTTTAGGTGGGAACAAAGAACACTGTTATAAAATTATTAAATTTTAAAGTTGTGAGGGGGCGGCAAAATCATGTTTGCCCCGGACAGCAAAAAATCCTTGTTACAGCCCTGTGTGCAGCAACAGTGTTCCAGAGTCATATTCTCTAACGAATCACGCTTTAGTACCTACAGCAGGGAAGTCCAACTTTTTTCCCAAGGCGTGCCACTATCAAGATTATTTTTGATGCACGTACCACACCTTACAAATTTCAAAATGAAGACCATGCATCCTGTTTTTACAAGACATGAAAACACATTGTCCTCCTTCCCGTAAAATATTATTCTGCTGTTTTAGTGTTTTCGTAAAAATTTTCAGTTTGCTGCTCTTTCGAGTTAGAGATTGTTTTAATTTAGACTGATAAATTTGATTATCCCAATGCAGATTGTGTAAGTTCAGTGAAAATTCATCTTAACTACACCATGTTGGGTATAGATACTGGAGCCTAAGTACTCAAGATGCTCTTGAGGCCTCAAATATTTTAAGAGGGCTTAGTACGTCTTTCCTCCAGAGAATTCATGGATATATAATGCATGTTTCCCATGTGTACAATCCTGAAGCTTGTACATATAGGACTAGGGCTGTAACTAGAATTTTTGCTGCCTGAGGAAAACATGATTTTGCTGCCCTAACAACTTTGAAATTTAATAATTTTATAATGTGTTCTTTGTTTCAACTTAAAACTGCCTCCTCCCTGAATCTTTCAGACCAGGGCAGTTGCCCCCGTCCTGCATGGGACATCCAGCTACTATACTCAAAAGATGAAAAGCTGAACAGAAACGCATTGAATAGAAAGTCGTCATATAATTTATTATTTTAAGAGTGCCTATACCATACTACATATTAGTTGGGCAGCCTAAAAGACCATCATTCATAAGAAAAGGATTGCTTAAAAGTTTTATTTTTGATTGAAAAATTGAATAGGATTTCTATAGCTTTTGAAAAGCCTTCACATGCCGCGGGTTGGACAGCTTTGATCTACAGTGATTCTGGACACCAGCTACTGTGGAGAGAGCAGAGAACTCTCAGCATCAACAGAATGTCCAGGAAATTGATTGCTATGGGTCAAGGAGTAATGGTGCGTTTAGATATCATGCACAATGGTAGAACTCTGCTTCACATCTTTGATGGGAATTTTCGTAAAATCACAGTAGTATCGCACCAACAGTCTCCTGAGTTCATGTTCGTTTTTCCCAGGATGCTGTTTGTTCAAACTGTCTTATGCGGATGCGCACCATCCGCATAAGACAGATAAAGTGGATGACACGCAGGTCCGTCATTTTGCCTTTTTTTTTGGGGGGGGGGGGGGAGAAGAACATATACTCAATATTTGTATGTATACAGGGTGTTCTGTTAATGGACCGTCAGAGGAGTGTTAGTAGGCATCAAGAACAAAAATTGCAATGGAACATGGTGTCGCAAACCACATGTTGAGAGGGTAAAAATTGCGAAAAATGGCTAATGGGATTAAATCCCTCAAGCACTCATCAACAACATTGTGCATGCTCACAACTTTTGGCGTCTGGTGCATGCGCAACCGATGCTACAGGTGAATCAGTGTCTGAGGAGGTCACACTCTAATCTGAAGACCTAATATTTGTCCTTACTCCCAGAAAAACGAGCACTTTTTCGTAACTGTTTAAAAAGAGTATGGAGTTGTATGGAGCATCTTTTTTTATTTTGCTTCTATTTTTTCGCCACGTGGCGATATCTTTCTCATTTTGCATAAGGGGCCGTTCAAGTATTACGTCATCATCGATGGGGGTAGGGGGTTTCCGATTTGCTGACTTTTGATGACAAGTGAAGAGGGGGGGGGGTTTGCATAATGCTTATTGCTTATGTCATCAACCACCCTTTATGAAAATATGAGTTAGGATTCAGAGGGACAGAGTTGATGACGAAATTTTGCTGACAAGGGGGGGGGGGGTGTCAGCGTTTTGTTGTCTTTTGCTGACGGGGGGGGGAAGGGGGTCAAAAATGGCTAAAAATTTGCTTACGTAATACTTGAACGACCCCTAATAAAGACACTTCAGAATGTATCTATTAAAAATGTGTCACAAGAGTTTCATTTCTTTTTGAGGATGTCTATCATTAGGTATGATGAAACATAACATGTTCCTTAGCATTTGTCAACCAGTATAGGAGTTCTGTATCATTGTTGTGCTCTATATTGTAGTGCAAAAGAACAGATAAGAGAAATATTATTTACATCAATCACTGTTTTTTTTTGGTAGTTTCTGTAAAAGTACATATATCTCTTACTTTCTTTCCTGGGACTCCTGGAAGTCCATCGATTCCTCTTCCGCCAGGAAATCCACTGCCTCCAGCTCGTCCTGCATCACCAATAAGACCGGGATAACCTTTTGGACCAGGCTCACCCCTTACAGATAGACCTGGTCGTCCTGGTTCACCTTTTGAACCTGGAAATCCTGAAAGACCAGTTGGGCCTGGGTACCCAGGTGGTCCTGACAAAGAAAGGAACAATAATAAATAGAGGATTCATTCAAAAAAAAATAAATTAAAACCAAATTAATGGTCTGTAATGTGCTTTTCCTGGTTTTTCCTCGATTTAACGCAAGGGTGTTCAACCTTTAGAAGAGTGTGGGCCACTTCACTGATTTGAAAACGTGCCACAGGCCTCTTAGGATCATTTGATCATTTTCTGCACATGAGGGCTAATTAGACCAGGACCTACAATTTATTGCTGATTCCGAATGGCAGGCTTGTTTTTTTTATACTCGTTGAGGGGTTGGTGCACTGACCCCTCAATGGGGGACTCCTTGCGGTAGCAATTTTTCCTGCGGTCTTGTCGCCGTTTTTGTTGTTTTCTGACAAGGACGAACTGGGTATCGAACTCGCGACACCTCTAAACATCCTTTGGTACTTTAGGGGAGTATCTTATCGATCTGGGCTACCGCGCCTCCAGGCCTTTTAGGTAAGTGATGTGGAACAGCGCTGCTGTGGTTACTTAAGTGATCATGGGCCTGTTGAGTGATATGGAATTGGGCTGCAGGCACTTTAGCTTAAGTGCTGTAGAACTGTGCCACATTGATCTGTAAATATACTGCAGATCACTTAAGTTCAAGGGTGTCACTCAAGTGCTCCGGAACTGTGCAAGGGTCATTTAAGTGCTCTTTCACTGTGCCGCAGGTCACTTATGCAATCTAAAAATGTACTATAAGCTCCTTGAGTGATTTGCAATCTTGCCCTGGGTCACTTGAGTGATCTGAAATGTGCCACAGTAATTTATAAATATGCTGCAAGCCACTTGAGTGACCTAGAACTGTTTTACAGGTCATTTAAGTGATATGGGAATACACCACAGGAAACTTAAGTTATCTGGAACTGTGCCACAGGTCACTTAAAGTGATCTGAAAATGTTCAGTGGGCTACTTGAGTGGTCTTGATCTGGGCCACTAGTAGCTTAAGGCTGTAGACCTGTGCCGCATTGATCTTTAAACAGGCTTTGGGTCACTCAAGTGCTTTGGAAATGAGCTATGGGTCAATAAGGTAATCAGGAAATGTGCTGCTTAGTTCATTTTTACACAATTAGGTCAGATTGGGCCACATTTGGGCCATGTATGATTTAACAGATTCCGATTTAACAAATTTCATTTATTTAATGGGTGCCTGTGTGTGTACACATTTTATGTTCAGCTTTATTTGATGGTTTTCCTCGATTTTATGAATGTTGGCCCTATGAAATTCATTGAAACAGGTTTTGACTTATTTCGCTGTTATTGCTGAAATTGTGAAGCGGGGTGCATCCAGTCCTACAATGCTATTGCCAAAAATTTTGCTAATTGTCATCTTATCAGATGTTTATAGTTTTAAATATGAAACAGTATTCAAAATTTCACATACCAGGAACGCCAGGTAATCCCGGGAAGCCTTTTTCTCCTGCGAAACCAGGTGGTCCTTGTACTCCTCTGGTACTTGATAGAGGGTATGGATCACCTTGCTCACCTGAGGAGGGAGAAAAAAACCATCAATTTAAATGCTCCACAAAAGATATCTATCCATCATCGAAATGCAGTATAAGGTATAAGTCCTAAATATGAAAAACCCTTTGAGACAGTTTACAAAATTTACCTTGAATGAAGTTTTGTTACTGCTGTTTATATACTCTTTGATATAGAATCAAACTCGGTTATAACAACATCAAAAATTCCACAAATTTTGTTGCTACAACCGAGGTTGAGGTTTTCAAGACGTTTGACGAAAAATATAATCAGATGCAATCAAATATTATGCATGAAGCTGTATTTCATAACGATGAGAGTGATCATATTTGATCATGAAAAATATGAGAAATTGGGATAATTAATACAACATGATGGAAATTGTCAGCGAAATTGCCAAATATTGTTTCTAAATTGACAGTGTTCCTGATGTAAGAAATAGACTTTCAAATCTTGATTTTTACTAGTTTTTTTTTTCCCTCGCTATCTAACTTGATATATTGAGCCTAATGTGTCAGCCACAACTTTACAAAAAAGTAACCTTTTGAGTCCCTTCATTCCAGACAGGAAATCTTGAGCTATAGTTCTTCCAAACTGAATTACAATCTTAAACAGCAGGCATAGTTACTATATGAAAACAAGTTTCATTCTGACTTAGATGCTCTTGATTGTAGAGCATTCAAATATGCTTTCAACTAAGAAGCATTGAGATACATGGATAACGTACCAGGGTCAAAGGATACCTAACATGCTCAAATTGTTAGACAGCACCAGTTAAATGTCGTGCCATTAGGGACACAAACATATAACAGTTTAAATAAATAAACGTTATTCATTTAAAACATTCTGACTCTTGCATTGTGCGCCATTTGTATACTTTATACATTACAAATACAAATACAAATACAACGCCACAACAGGCAAAATGCCCAACGAGGTGGCTGATAAAAAGATGCCCATAAAAATATGGTTGTCATATGTTTCAAAAATACAGCAACCCAATTAAAAATGCAATTAACACAAATTACAAACAATATATACACATGATAAAATATTATACAATGCCCATAAAGAATACTTATGGTTGTCTTATTCTAAGAATGGATAGCTTCTCGATTTACCCCAACATGTTTATCGTATTTCTTTTTAAACGTGTCAATTGTGTTACAATTTACTACCTCCGGGGATAAGCTATTCCATTTATTAACAACCCTATTGGAGAAAAATTCCCTGCGACACCATAACCTTGCATTGTCCCTCACCAATCGATACTGGTGTCCCCTTGTAAAAGCAGTCGATTGGCGGTGTACTAAAAGTTCATGGTCCATCCTATCCATCCCATTGAAAATTTTGAACACTTCGATCATATCTCCTCGACACCTGCGTTCATCCAATGTAAACATATTCAAAAAATGAAGTCTTTCTTCATAACTCAAGCCCTGTGTGCCAATAAGGACACGCGTAGCTCTTCTCTGCACCCCTTCAACCAAGTCTATGTCCCTCTGTAGGTATGGTCTCCAAAACCTTACAGCATACTCCATTCCAGGACGAACTAAGCCTCGAAAAAGCGGAAGAATGACTTTAGGAGAACGCGAAGAGACCTTTTTGAAAATGAGACCAAGCATTCTATTCGCTTTTTTGACAACCGCTGAACAATGTTCAGAAAACTTAAGTCGCTCGTCAATGAGAATTCCCAAATCGGTGACTCTAGTTGCATCCGGGATAGTGACACCATTCAACTCGTAAGAGAACCGTGGGTTGTTCGAACCAAAATGAGCGACCATGCACTTATCTACGCTAAACGTCATGCTCCATTCATTTGCCCATGCTGCAATCTTGTTTAAGTTGGTCTGGAGCAACTCCCTATCGCTTTCATTTCCGATTACCCCCATTAGCTTCACATCATCTGCGAATTTGCTAGTAATTCCATCGATACCCTGATCGAGTTTGTCGATAAAAAGTGAAAAAAGTATGGGGCCAAGGACACTTCCCTGAGGAACTCCACTTGTGACGTCTGTCCAACCAGAGAATTCCCCGTTCACCATAACTCGTTGCGACCTATCTCTTAACCACGATTCTATCCAATTCAGCAAGTTGCCCCCTATTCCAATCTCGTGTAAACGCTTCAAGAGTTTGCCATGTTGGACCCGATCGAATGCCTTCTGGAAATCAAGGTAAACAACGTCGACATTTTTGCTCTTACCCAAAGCCTTAGTCACGTAATCATAGAAGCAAAGGAGGTTAGTTACACATGACTTCCCCTTCCTGAACCCATGCTGATTATCCGACAATACATTATTCTCGTCTATCCACTTCACAAACTGCCTTTTGATGATAATTTCCAAAATTTTCGAGAGGGAGCTCGTCAAACTCACTGGACGATAATTAGACACCACTTCTCTACTACCCTTCTTAAATATCGGAACAACGTTAGCCAGTTTCCAATCTCTCGGGACGATACCCTCAGCAACACTACTCCTGTATATCTGTGCGACTGGCCCCAACAATTCATTAGCACCTTCCCTGAGAACCCTGGGATAGATATCATCTGGTCCTGGTGCTTTGCTTGCACATACATTTCTTAGAAGATTTAGGACCTCCACGTCTTCCACTTGAATATCGTTGAGCATTTTATTACCCCATGCAACAACCGTATATCGAATATCATTATCTCCATTAAAAACCGACGCGAAAAAGTCATTGAAAGCACTACACATGCCTACATTGCTCTCTACTTTTGAGCCTCCTATCGAGAGGGGGCCAACTGTCCCCTTACATCCATTATTGACGTATCGAAAAAATGATTTTGGGTCACAGCCAATGTTATCTGCCAACCTAGATTCAACTTGCTTTTTACTATCCCTTATCGCTTTCTTCAACAGTCTTCTTTTATCAGTAAACAATGATAGGTCACCTCGTCCACTTTTATACTCTCTGAATGCTCTTTTCTTTTCAAGATAAAGGTTCCGCACGCTATCCGTGAACCATAGAGGGTGTGATGTACAAACACGCTTTTTTCGAACAAAGGGTATGACGTCGTGCAAAACAGAGGACAGCTTCGTACTAAATTCTTCCCATTGACTTACCACCCCTACTGATTCCAACCGGTCTTTGAAAACTTCCGCTAAACTTCTTCGCAAAACATCAAAGTTAGTTCTCCGAAAACAAGGAACCAGTCTTTTGTTATCAACCTTACCCGAGGAAAAGTTACAGTGAAATCTGACGATAACATTCAATCATATATTTTAAAAAAATCATTAATCAATTTAAGCTCTTTAATCAAATATTTTTAAACACTTATATTTCACATTCTTCACATTAATAGAAATTACCTCATAAGACATTCAATGTGAAATTACAATAAAAATTGACAAACACGAGACCAAAAGGTAACATAACCAAAAGCCAGTCGAAAAGGCTAAAAAATCACAACACTCACCCACTATCATACTCTGCCCTTGGGAGCATCCAGTGGCAGGAAAACTCACACACACACACATATATATATATATATATTAAATTATATTAATTTTTAAACTAAATTTCGAAGAAAATCGGGTCGATATAGCAGAAGAGACAACCAGATCTCCCTACCTTAAAAGTTTTCTGCCAAGAGGTGTGTGACACACACCTTGATAGACATGCAATTTTCTAATTGGTCAACAGGGATCATGTGTTACTTCTAGAATTTCATCCAAACATGGAAACGAGGCGGAAGAGAGAATGCTTAACATAGCTATGAACATAACTTTGAACATTAAGCTATGCTTTTATTATCATTCGCAGTTCTTCTCAAGAAACAATGCATGAAATTCTAAAAATTGTGAACTTTGAACAATCCAAATCCAGCAAGTTGTTAATGTCAGTTGATTCAGAAACTTCAACTTGGCAACAAACTCTAATTTTTTTTTTTGCTTCAAATGCATCAAGTAGCCTATGATGAGAAGTTTCCTCCCTTATTTTTCATTATTGTGAGTAAATCTTGCTTTTTTCTCCTTTAATGTGAATTTTTCATAGAAAATTGATTGAAACTTTCATACATAAGGTTGTGTGTATGCTAGCTACATACTTACAGATGGAATTTTTGAAGTCTAACTAAATATTGGTACTATCACAGCTCTGCTGATTGTGTTTATTGTAAAGGGTCATGTTTGATGAATGAAATCAAACTCACAATAAATTGAATTTAAAATAAAAAACCCACTAACCTTTAGAACCTTTGAATCCTCTCCATCCAGGTGTCCCAGGATCTCCACTTTCTCCCGGAAGACCTGGTAGACCATATCCAGCTTCACCTTGCTCACCTTTTCTCCCGGGAAGTCCAAAAGGACCAGCAAGACCATCTGGACCAGGTGGACCTACATCGCCATATTCTCCCTGTCAATAAATACATTTGAATCATTGAAGACAAGGAAGAAATCAGTCTCAAAACTTAAGAGAGAGTGAGAGAAAAGATTTTTACAAACTAAACTCAAAAAATACCAATTTCACATTACAGCTTGTACTATTTATTTCAGTGCCGTTTGGATCTTGGTACAGTTGATGCTTGTTCATGAATCATAGCAAACATTCAGGTATAATAACGGGTATGATAAATCCCATGTTTTCATCTATTCTACGTATGTTTTATACCTGATATATAACTAGGTCCGTCATTTCAACTTTTTCCGGGGTATGGGGAGGTGGTAAGAATATATATACCCAATATATATATATATTTCAACTTGTTTGTCCATTTATACTGTATTTTATAAAGCGAGGAGGGGGTAATTGCCCCCTTTACCCTCCAAATGACGGTATGTATAACGTCTATTTTCGACAGAATGATAAAAGGGGATTATAATGAGTGTCGACTATATTTAATATAAACTTATTTTAAACATGATAATAAATCTGGGTTTTGAAACACATAATAAAACTGAAATAAAAGGAGAATTAAAAAAAAAAACAATTGTATACCGGCTCTCCTTTATTTCCAGGGAATCCAGGAAAACCTCTTATGCCAGAAAGGCCATCAATACCACGCAGTCCAGGAATTCCATCAAAGCCAGGCAACCCCTTTTCTCCTTTCAGACCTTGTACCGATGGTGGGTATATCAATTCTCCAGGGTCACCAGTTGTGCCTGGGCGTCCAGCGCTTCCATGTGAGCCAGGAATACCCTGAAAATTATTGTAATATTTAGGCGACATTATCTAATATTACAGTCGCCTCCCACCTACCCTCCAAATGATGGTCCCTATAACGTTATACAATATACTTATATACAATAATACAGTAAATTTTTTTTTACTTTAGGAGACATTAAGTAAAAAAAACATTTCGGACAAGTACTGCAAGGCATCTTGCCATTGCAATTTTCACCATTACATAATTCCTCTGGACTGGATGATTTCTCTCCCCGCACCTTCATTTCAGAATCCTAAATCATTGTATGTTCAGTACAAGGACACCAGAAGGAGGGAGTGGGCAATTGACTCTTTCCTGCCTTTCAGGCGTGGATCTAGGCTAATTTGTTGGAAGAGCTGATTGCCCCCATTCCCTCTGCATCCGTGTATGAGCAGAGGCAAACATCTGTAGCTGTGAATGAGATATTTCCAGCAACAAATAAAGTGGAAGAAAGCAGACATCTTCACCAGTGAATGGAATAAAGGCAGACATCTTCACTAGTGAATGGAGTAAAGGCAGACATCTTCACCAGTGAATGGAGTAAAGGCAGACATCTTCACCAGTGAATGGAGTAAAGGCAGACATCTTCACCAGTGAATGGAGTAAAGGCAGACATCTTCACCAGTGAATGGAGTAAAGGCAGACATCTTTGGCTTAGAATAAAGTGGAGACGGGCATCTTCAGCTGCAATTGTAGCAAAAGCAAATACCTCCATTTGCGAATGCAGCGGAGGCAGACATCTCCAGCTGCAAATGGAGCAGAGGCAGTTATCTTCAGCTACAAATGGAGCAAAGGCTGACATCTCCAGATGCGAATGGAGCAGAACCAGACATCTACAGTTGTGAATAAAGCTGAAGGAGGCAGATATCTTCAGCTGCAAATAAAATCAAGCAGACATCTTCAGCTGCAAGTGAGGTGGAGGCAGGGCCAGACTTAGACAGGTGCAAAGGGTGTGGCAGCACTGGGCCGCTAAATTTTAGGGGCCACAAAACAAGATAAAAATACTTTCATTGCATTTTGACTTTAACGTTATATTTTGACTCAACATTAGCAGAGCGGATAGCTTAAAATTTTGTCCCAGATCTCTAAAATTCAGACATCGAAACCTCTGGCCTAGAGTTTCACAGAGCCCCTACACCAAGCCAAGGGAAGAATGCAGTTGGATCTAGAGCCCCAGGCGCTGATTCAATGGGGGTGCTAAATTTGTCCTTGCTAACATTTGTTGTTGAGGCCCCAGGCAGATAATCGGATTTCTAGCCCCAATAGCACCCAACTTCCAAGTGCCAACAGGTACACTTGCACTTGGTCCCACCCCCCTCCATTCTATATAGCGATCATTTAATATCCCTGTTTAACTGTAATTTTGATACTTTGTTAAGGTTTGTCATTCATAAGTTGGGGAGGCCCTGCACAACAGAATAAGATAGACTTACAGGGAAACCTTTCAAGCCGGGAAGTCCAGGAAATCCGGGTTCTCCTTTCTTGCCAAAAGTACCAATGAAACCTGTATAACCAGGGGGCCCTCGAGGTCCTGAAAATAATATCATTTCTATCAGTAGGGATGTTTCAGACATTTAAGGTTACTTTAGACATGGTGGAAGAATTTCAGTCTTTTACTTGGTTATTTTGGAAATATTATACAATATATTAAAAGTCACAATGGCTCTTATTTGGTTAACCAAACTTCTTACCTGGTCTGCCTTCATCACCGGGTGCTCCTTTAAATCCTGGTTGTCCAGGTGGACAGTAGCCACAATCATCTCCCCTCACACCCTTCAGACCAGGGTTGCCATCGAAACCTGGCTGTCCTGGACTACCAGGTTCACCTGGGATTCCTGGAAGGCCCACAGGTCCGGAAGGTCCTCTACGTGCAAATCCTCTACCAGGATAACCCTGTTCACCTGAAATTTAATGGTGAGAATTATATCATTATGCAAAAAAAATTAAACTTACTGGCTAAATTGTCAAAGTTCTCTCCCTTTAGAGTAATCGATTCTAGAGTTGTCAAACATTTGTGCTTTTGGCAACTGTAATGTGCGAGTGCTATATACTAATACTGCACATTCCTTTGGATGAGTTTTTTCTATTGTTTTTCATTTTTTCCTTCCTGCCCTACAGGCAATTCGGTCTGGTCGAATCTTCAATTTCACTCAGATGTCCCCTCTCCTTTTCTGAGACAATTCTAGTTTCCCTATCAAAAGATCTGTGCTCACCTGGTGATCCAGGATCTCCTCTAGGACCATGAATTCCAGGCAAACCATCCCTTCCAGGTCTGCCATCTTCTCCTGGTGGACCAATCACAGATATTCCTGGAACACCCCGTTCGCCGACACTACCTTGAAATCCGGGTAATCCTGATTTTCCGGGAGGACCAGGTATTCCAGGAAAACCTTTAAAAATTAAAAAATACTTAGACTAAAATATATTTGTATTGTATTGATTCCTCGCAATACATATTTTTTTCAAATATAACACTGCGCAACAAATACATCTATATATATAAAATTGATTTTCTGTGTGTCTGTCTGTGTGTGTGTGTGTGTGTGTGTGTGTGTGTGTGTGTGTGTGTATGTTCTCTATACAAATCTACAATTTTAGATCGATCGTCGCCAAATTTTGCATATATACCAAATGGGACCCGACTTGAACGATAGGCTACTTTAAAATTTCGTCAGACTAGGGCAAATGCCCCAAATGGGCAAAAAACTGTCCGGCAACAATGGTTTTTAGGCCTCAACAATCACTTTCCGAACGTTTACTTTGGTTACCGTGGTTCCCTAGCGATGAGTTTCAGACGTGTTTATGCCTTTATAATGGTCTGCCACATTTTCAATACTCTGAGTAATGAGGCTTTTTGAATAGACGTCATAATCATCACCATCATCGCTTTGAGGGTTAGGAAAAGGTTGATCCTCATAGAAATCACTATTAAAATTGCCGATTTAACTGCATAAATACAGAAATTTAGTGGGGGGGGGGGGGTTCCCTGCCACATCAATAATTTTAAAAATTAAATTGAATTCTCGATTTTTGAAATATGGAATTCACTTGGAGATACGAAGCCCAGAAAATTAAAAATATGAATAATTTGCCGGATCTACTTTTGAGTTTGATATCCATGTAATAACATTGATTTCAACTTTTTATTTATATCTTCTCAATCATGAAAATTAAGTTCTCCGTATTGTCTTTTGATATTTATTTGCATAAATTCATATAGTTTAGGATGTTTTTAAAATTAGTTATGGGCCCCGTAAAGTGCATCGAAAAAATTCCACAGCTTTAATTAAGCATTTTTGGAAGCTGAAACAGGCAGAGATGGATAACTTGAAGTTCAGGGGGAGGGAATCGAAATACCTTACACCCATAAAAAAAAGGGGGGGGGGGCTATTCATTTCTACGTTTCTTTAAATTTAGATTTATTTCTTTCATGAGTCGCGCAGGACGTCGCCATATTGGTTAACTTAGACACGGTTTGCATGTCCCTCAAAGAAAGAGGGAGATATCACGTGTTTCTAACAGCCTCATTGAAGAAAACCCGGGCAGTGCCGGGTATTATAGCTAGTATATATATAAATATTTAAATTGCGAAGAAAGTTCTAAAAGTTTTAAGGTAGATTAGGGGCTGTTGATTCCAGAACTGGTGTTGGTTTTGCCAAATTAACTCTAGTTTCTGAGATAATCCTAAAAATTTCAACTCGAATATTCTCCTCAATGAGAATATTATCCAAAAGAATATTATTCTGTTTTGGCAATGCTAATATATAGGCAAAAGAACGGTTCTGGAAAGTTCTCTCTTATTCTTGCACGATCCACTTCTTTCCTTAGTCATTTCAGTTTCCGTTCCTATAGACGTCATGACGTTGCCAAATGTTCCAAATGTTCGTCAATTTGACGAGATTTACAAAAAAAAAAGAATTAATGGCTATTTACAGGCAAAAAATTACATATTAAATGACAATTAAGGGCTATTTACATAACTTTTGTGACAACATTCTTCCAATGTGATTACATCAGGACTCAGCATTTCTGATAACAATAACTGATTGATAACTATATCCAAAAGAAACCCAGAAGCAAATATGGTGACCATACGTCCCTTCGGTCATTAAAATGTATATGAAACAGATGTAAACTTTTAAACTGGGATAACTCAGTTTAAACTGGGATAACTCACTGGTTGCAAAATTTTTGATCTTGTGATTTTTTTCCCATCATTGTATCATACTATATGGTTCTAAAACTGGTTGTTTTTTGCCCTTAAATTCATAGTTTTCCCAGCTTTTTTTATTTATTATACCCCTGATCAGAATCTCCCCCCCCCACTTCCTTTCCGCAGAGATCCCATAGAATCCTGTACTGTGTTCCCAACTATTATCTCCTTCCTGCATAAGCAGAGATAGACTATAAAATCTGGGGGGGGGGGGGGGAAATGATGATGTCAATTTATATATATGAATATTTATTACATTATATCAATCGGCTCCACCATTGATGTTGGGGGTGGGGGGAAGTAGTAATGCCCAATGCCCTCCTGGCACGTTCCACCCCCCCCCCTCTCCCAGGGGATATTATCCGCTTCTTTCTTTTGATTCAGCCATTACAAGATTCCAAAAAGAACTATTTAATATGGATTACAATACTCTATGCAAAAGGGGTTTCATATGTACATGGACCATAGCTGTTACTACAGCAGGCTCGTGACTTTCATTTTCTTAAACCCCTCACTTGAAAAAAAATCTTAAAGAATGAAAATTACTCTTTGACTATGATGTGAAGGACATTTTTAAGAATTTGTTGCTCCTATAGTCCAAAGATTTTTTTTGAGAGGGATGTAACAGTCAGATTTCTGTCTTCATGTCTGAGCGAAATCACTTCTGATTGGTGCATATATTTTCAATCATCAGGGACTTCCGCCAATCTTTCCGACCCTTGCGCTAAAAATAAAAACAAACTTGCCATCCTCTCCAGGTTCTCCTTTGAAACTAAGACCCGGACCTCCTGGTTCTCCGGGATAGCCTTGTGGTCCAGGATCTCCTGCTGCACCTCGATAACCAACTGGACCCAACGTTCCAGGTTTTCCTATGAAAACAAACAAAACTATAAAATAACGAAAACAAGAACAATCCAACTGTTTTATAATTTGAAAGTGATTTCAATAATAGGTAGAGCAGAAGCATTCTAAAAACAAATGACTAACCTGGAGGTCCTGGTAGACCTCGTTCACCTGGTACACCTTGGGGTCCACGTGGGCCTGGAACTGCTTCACCCATTTCAATAATTATGCCTGGGGGACCCTAGAGTTAGAGTAAGTAGAATTTAGTAGTGCAGTAATTGTTGAATTTTTTGCATTTTAGACAATGAAATGCCTATGCCCATATAATACCATTTTTAAAGACACTCAGTTATCAAACTCCCCCCCCCCCCCCCCCACCAATACTCATATTGTTGAAGACATGGCTAACAAACATCAGCTCAATGTATTTTACACAGATTTTTTTTAAAGCATTTGATTGTGTTAACCCACTCTATTTTGATGTACAGTCAAACCTCTCTTTCTCGAAAAACTCTATGCCTTGAAAAATGAAAAAATGCTTGCCTTTTCTGAACTAAACCAATGCATTTTCACCTTTCTGTATCGATGTATATAATTTTCGAAAGACTCTATCTCGAAAGTCTAGCTCAATGATAGTAAAAAAAAACCACATAAATTCCTTTTCTTTGGCGCAGATAATGCTTTTCTCTGGAGGTGAAAGAAACTGATAAGAAAAGATTATTCGTATTACAGCCACTGTGAATGGATCTCGTCAATCATAGGCATGTACTATGATTGACAGAGGGTAGATGCTATGGCTTGTTCAGCATGGCAAAAAGTCTGCTAACAAGCAATTCAAAATTGCTTCAAGAAAGCTGTGGGTTCAGAACCAGTCATCTCAGTGATGAAGGGGGAATTGAACCAAAAAAAAAAAAAAAACATATTTTAGTGCATTTGCATACACTGTGATTGAACATTGATTCTGTAATGGACTGTGTAACCAATAATTTCATTAGAACTTAGTAAAATATATAGTATGGTATTTTCAGTTTTTATCAATCAAATTTTTGGCCATTCTTGGCATGTTTTTCCTTTCTTACTGAAAAAAAAAAAAAACCCCTCTATTTCTCGAAAACTCGCTGTCTCAAAATTGTTTTTCCATCCCTTCAGTTTCGAGATAGATAGTATAGTTTGGCTGTTCAAATTAAAGAAAAATTCCAAAATTAATGGAGGAAAATTCCAGAACTAATGGAGAAAAATTCTAGAATTAATGAAGAAAAATCCAGAGTTAATGAAGGAAAATTCAAGAATTGATGAAAGAAATTATCCCAGAATTGATGAAAGAAATTATCCCAGAATTGATGAAAGAAATTATCCCAGAATTGATGAAAGAAATTATCCCAGAATTGATGAAAGAAATTATCCCAGAATTGATGAAAGAAATTATCCCAGAATTGATGAAAGAAATTATCCCAGAATTGATGAAAGAAATTATCCCAGAATTGATGAAAGAAATTATCCCAGAATTGATGAAAGAAATTATCCCAGAATTGATGAAAGAAATTATCCCAGAATTGATGAAAGAAATTATCCCAGAATTGATGAAAGAAATAATTTAATCTTTTTTCACCTTTAGAAGAGTTCTCTATCCTTTTTTTTAATCTTTAAAACCCAATATTTAGAGACTGAACTGTACATTTCTATGGGCAAATTGCCAGGAACGAACTTTGTTTTCACTGAGTTACATGAATTCCTTGCATTTGATGTAGCTGCCGTCGCGGCGGCTGGATGCTCCCTCCAGTAATATGAGCTCAATGGTTCCTATGCAATTCTCAATCCTTTTGATGTTCTTTCTCTACTTCTCCCTTAAATTTCGTACCTATCTCTATATATGGGACAACCTGTATAAGAGTTTCTACTGCATTTGACAGTAAGATCAAAATATCCTTATTGCAAGCTGAAAATTATTCCGAATATAGAATTTGAATGACCAAAAGTAATCCAACATTAAAGGTGTGTTTTCTCATCCATCAACCATTAATAATTCAAAAATTTGTAGAATTATTTTCCAATACTTACTGGAGGTCCTTGTGAACCATAAAATCCGCCTCTTCCTTGCTCCCCTTTTGGACCCTAAGGTGATAAAACAAATGAAATTCTCATTAATTATAACTGAAAGTATTTTTAAACCTCTGCATATGTCATGGTAAAAGTTCGGAGACTAGTAAGGCCTAGGTTTAACCAAGGCAAGTTGGTAAAGAGCCCAAAATACGCTTGTTAATGCTTTCATTTCGAGCTTCATCAGTCAAAGCCAGTTTTTAATGAATCGATCAATCATCATGAACATATAGTGTTCCTGGCACTAATTAATTAAACAATTACAATTACTTGAAGATTAACTAATGAATTAATTAACCACCAAGAACTCATCAGTTCCTGCTGATAACTAAGTATTATCATTAACTAATTAATTAACTGATTTAAATTTATTCTTTTATTTTTAATTAATTTATTCCGAACAGTAAAAACCTGTTCTTTATGAATCGATTGACCGTCGTGAATTTATTAGTTCCTGACGCTTAACAATTATAATTATAATTACTTATTGATAATGATTAATGGTTAATTAATTCATTATAATTATTTAACAAAATTTATTGATAATGATTATTGGTCAATTATAATTCATTGTAAGAATTTAATAATAACAATTATTTCATAATTATCTAAGTATTAACTAACTAATGAATTAATCAACCTCCTTGTGTACGTATTGTTTCCTAACGCTAATTAAGTAGGTGTAGGGTAATGATGGGCTTGCTACATGGGATAATTTATAATTATTAATAAATTATGATTATCATTTATCTATAAGGGGTCATTCAAGTATTATGTCAGCATCTAGGGTTTTTTTGGATTTGCTGACTTTTGCGGACAGGGGGGGGGGGAAGGGGTTCAAAAATGGCTAAAAATTTGCTTACCTAATACTTGAATGGCCCCTCCTAATTGTTATATAGTAAAAAAACGTTTAATTATTAAATAATTACAATTATTAATTAAATGAGCATTAGAAACTATAAGTTCATGATGGTAAATTAATTCATTAAAAATTGGGACTTTAATGGTTTACTGCATGAATAAAAAAATAAATTAGGTAATTAATTAATGATAACTGATAATTGCTTAATTATTTTCAAGAGCTAATGGTAGTAAAATATAATTTTTGTAAATAATTAATAAGCAATAATAATACAAGCTAATGGTGTTTAATTGATTTGTTAGTTATTAATTAATCACAATTATTAAATAATTGCAATTATAAAATTAATATATATATATAATAAATTAATTAATAAGCAGCAATAAGTTCATGGTGGTTAATTGATTCATTAAAAATGGGCTTTGACTTGGTAAAAGCCCGAAATGGAAATGTTTTAACAAGTGTATTTCGAGATTTTGCCATCTCAGCTTAGTGAAAAACCTAGGTTTATTACAAATGCAGAGACATTAATGAAACAGTGAAAGAACTGTTTATTTGAAAGTTACAAAATTGTTACTAAATTTAGGCGCACTTGCATTTGGTTTAGGCTTCTTACACGCGCAGAAGCCTAAGCTGAGGTTATAACTAAGCATTATAACCTTAAGCAACTACTTTTGAAATAAAGTTTTCATATTAAAATGAGTTAAATATTCTTCACATTGGACATAATCTAAATCAGTGTTTTGTCGATTGATGCAAAATATGGTTAGTATGAAATATTTTCAGTGTTTATTCAACTTCCTCTTGACTGCAGTTCGGTTCGACTGCAGTTGGAACATTAGGGTTCGCAAATGCGATATTAATTTATACTGACCTGAACTCCTGGACGGCCATTCGGTCCAAATAATCCAGGTTCTCCTTTTTGTCCCTTTTCACCTGCTGCACCAGCATATCCTGTTTTTCCTCTTTTTCCCTATTCAAGATGATATTGGTAAAATTTCACAAAAACTCAAGTCACGAGAAGAGGTCTCATGACCTCTCAAGATCGCATTTATGTGAAAAAAATTAAATTTAAAAAAAAAAGTAAATTTCTTAAATTGGCAATTTTGTATTTTTATTTTCTGAAACATTCACTCATATACATACTCTTGGACCTTCAACTCCACGATCACCTTTTTCTCCTTTGGGTCCAATTTGCCCCTTCAAACCCTGATAAAAAGTAGATAAAAATTTGTTATTACTTCAAAATTTTTGTAGGAAAAAAGAAAATTTTCTAAGTAATGCGATTCATTTTTTGATTCAGTATTTACACAATATAGTGCCAGGCGCAGATCCAGGAAGTCCCTGTTTTGTGTCAGACAAATGTCATCAGTTTTGATTGTCCTGTATTTTAAAGGGTGTCCCATACTATTCGGCTCTAGGAAAGGGTGGCCATACCCATCACCCCCTCTAGATCGCCTAGATTTCCCCCCCCACAGTCGAGGTTAAAGCAGACTGATCTAATGTATTTTCGTATATATGAACTGACATTATCATCATCATACCCCCCAGCAATTATTGTGCCCCCCCCAGACTTTCAAGTCTATCTCTGCCTATGAAGCCGAGGTAGACATCTTCAGCTGCAAATGAAGCAGAGGTAGACATCTTCAGCTGCAAATGAAGCTGAGGCAGGTATCTAGAGCTACAAATGAAGCAGATGCAGATATCTTCAGCTGCGAGTGAAGCTGAGGCAGATATCCTTAGCTGTGAATGGAGCAGAGGCAGGTGGATCTAGGACGATGCATCGCATCATCTCGTACGTATTTTACGAGACAGAGAAATTTTCTCCATATTATTCAGCTCTTGGGAGGGGCTATCATCCCCGCTCGTATAATGATACCTCAAATTATGAGCATCATGAGTGTGCAGTCCATGTTGAATGTAATCATATTCATAAAAACGATTCAATCGTGAGTACATGTTCAATGTAAAAGCTTAACCCTTTAAGCGACATTGAAGATATATCTTGCATTATTAAGAGCCTCTTATTTTAGCACTGAAAAGCCCAGATATTTTATAAAGTTGATTTCTCAATGCAAACACTTTTCCCTGTACTTTCCCTGTTAGCACTTGCTAAAAATTGAAAAAAAATCCTATTTCATTTAAAGAAGATATGACATTTTGAAGGGGTTTAGTGTTTTCTACTGTGCCTCTTAAAGGGTTGAAACATATGAGAGGGAAAAAAAGCTCATTATTTTACTGAATGTTGAGTTTCAATTGAATCATCACATAGTAAAGCTGAAACTTCAGCTGCAGTGAACGGTGTTCCTCTAACAACTTCTATACATTATTTAGCCTAAGACATGAATTAAAATAAAATCTAATAATAATCTAATACATCCTAAATAGAGCAAATCTACAATTTTAGACCGATTGTTGCCAAATTTTGCACATATACCAAACAGGGCCGAGATTGAACTGGAGGCTACTTTAAAAGTTCATCAGAGCAGGCAAAATGCTTGAAACAGGCAAAAAAACCCTTCGGGAATGGTTCCTAGGCCCCCAACAGTCACTTTCAGAATGTTTACTTCGGTTACCATGGTTCCCTAACACTGCGTTTCAGACATTTATATGCTTTTTCAATGGTTTGTCACTTCTTTTATGCTGCCAGTACGACAGTTTATTATAATGGTTTGCCACTTTTTCAGTCCTCCCAGTAATTGAAGAAAACCCAGGCATTGCCGGGTATTATGGCTAGTATATATATGTAAATAGTAGTATGTATGTAATGTTGATTTATCCCTCGTGGGACAGAGCCTGGGCCACAACTGGTCTTACAGTATATATGTACAATTTATTTTCTGTATGTATATGTTCTCTATACAAATCTACAATTTTTTACAGATCTTTGCCAAATTTTGCATACATACATGCATAAATAGGACCCAGATTGAACAATAGCCTACTTTAAAAGTTCGTCAGAGCTGGACAAATTCTCGAAATGGACAAAAAAACTGTCAGGCAACAATGGATTCTCTGCCTCAGCAATGACTTTCAGAATCTTTACTTTGGTTACTGTGGTTCCCTAACAATGCGTTTCAGACATGTACATGCATTTGTCATTTCTTTAGTGCTGCCAGCAAGGTCCCCACATCCTGGAGCAGGGCTCCTAGGCTGGGATCTTTTGCAGGCCCCTTTATGATGAAAAAGCATCAAATAGCATGAAAAAACAAAAAATGATGGAAATTGTATCGGGCCCCCAGGGCCGAAGCCCTCCCTATCAGCTCCACTCTTGTAGGAGGCCATGGCTGCTAGTGTAACGTATCGGGATCCGATCCCTCTACGTTAATGGTGGTCTTGTCGTTATGTGGGAAATTCCTTCTTATTTTAGACCCCAGGGACCTCTCAGTTACCGGAAACCACCCGAGGACCCACTGGCGAACCGGTAAGGGCCAGAGTGTTCGTTTAGTTCGGCAGTCGGCGGGTGGGGTCTTTCGGCTGTCGAACGAGAACGGGCCAGAGGTCGGGCTACTGATGTCCCACATAAATTAATTTCCCTCATGACGACGATGCCGCTATTTTCGTGGAGGGGTTTGATCCAATATATGTATAGTTGGGCGAGGCTTAGCCCAGTTTAAATTATTTTTATCGAAGAACTTCCCGGGGGAGTTGTTGCAAGTCTCGTTGTGCGGATACGAAAATATAGTGTTATACTCACTTATTTTCGGCGGGGGGCTGCAGACCTCCGTCGGAACAATTCATTTCATATTGTTATGTTAGTAATGTTTACATAATCGGGAGAGTCTGATCAGCTCTCCGGATTATGTCATGTTGCCAGATTCCAATGTAATTAAATTGTAATGTTTATAATAGTGACGCATGAATATGCAAATTCGATAAATTTGTTGAGGCGAAAAGGCCATGCGAGGACATGTGGTCCCAAACTTCTTGTAAAAGGGGAGTATAAATTCCTCCCTCTTTGTCTCTCACGTTGCGTTCGTCTAATCTTGTTCTGTTCAACTGAAGCCCTCTAGTAGGACGGTTCACCGTCTTACTACCGTATCTATTGGCCTTAGGCTGAATTGTTAAAATGCAATAATCTACATTATTTGAATCCGTTTTCCGGCAGGTCCGGAATCAAAATATAAAACAATCTTCACAGTCAAAGTTCTTCATTGCTGATCGAGGTGGTCCGGCCCTCAACCGAGAGGCCCCCGGAGCTGATCAAGGTGGTTCGGCCCTCAACCGAGAGGCCCCCTGGAGCTGATCAAGGTGGTTCGGCCCTCAACCAAGAGGCCCCCCGGAGCTGAGCAAGGTGGTCCGGCCCTCAACCGAGAGGCCCCCAGGAACTGATCAAGGTGTTCCGGTTCTCAACTGAGAAAACTCCTCTGGTATTTACGGAAAGGCTAACAACATCGGATGTCCGATCGCTGCACAGGTTGACTGTTGTTGATCATCAATTGGTGAGCCAGTATCTTTACTGCTAACGTCAAATAGAGGGCTCCAAGATATACTAATCCATTGTTAAAATTAACTAACCCATATAATTGAATAAATAATAATATTTCATGCGAAAGTTTGTTTCTAATCATTTTCCACTTGTCGTTTGCCACTTTATTGCTGGATATTTCGAACCGGGCAAGCAACTCCCATAAGGGACGTTGCAATTTTGGGGGCTCGACCGGTTCTCAGTAAGTGTGGCAAACCGCGGGTGGAAAGTACTTTCGCTAAAAAAAAAAAAAAAAAAAAAAAAAAAAATTTTTTTGATATTTAACATTGATTTTAGAGATGAATTCTAATAATCATAGTACGCCTAGAAATTTAGGTGATGATGTTCGTGTACAAATTGAACCGGAACCAAGTGGTTCACAATCGAATAATGGTTCACAAATGAACT
The DNA here is from genome assembly GCF_987345545.1 of Pholcus phalangioides. NCBI lineage: Eukaryota > Metazoa > Arthropoda > Arachnida > Araneae > Pholcidae > Pholcus > Pholcus phalangioides. Next base: position 4,281,559 of record NW_028301613.1, on the reverse strand, counting down.
TTACTTATCCAACAATGTCAAATCCTTATAACGAGACGCATGTAATACTTCCCCCGGCATTACCTTTAAATCCCGCAAATGCTTTGGTTCCATTGACCCAACGCAGTGTTGGTAGTCTTATATTTTCAGGTAGTGGAGAAGACGTTAGAAGCTTTTTATTAAAATGTGAATCGTATTTTAATCTTTACAGTGTTCCTAATAAGATCGAGTTAGTTGTAAGCACGTTTGAAGGTCGTGCTCAGGCCTGGTGGCAAACGATAGGCAGGCACGAATGGGAAAAATGGGGCCCCCATAAATCGTGGGAAAGTTTCAAGGGCTTGTTATTACAAACCTTTTCAAGGTATCATACCAGGGTTGAATTAGCTCGTGCTTTATTCTCTGAAAAGTTTTCGACGGGCTCGTACCTTGATTTCGTATTACATAAGTTAGATCTTTTTCAGTCGTTCGATTTAACCGTTCCGGAGTCGGACAAAATTGAACTTATAATGTCACAATTACCCTATAATGTGAGAACATTTTTGGAAGTTAGGAAGCCTAATTCTTTGCAACAATTATTTGTAATGTTAGATCAATTTCTTGCAACGCGTGAAAATGTTCAAATTGAATCTCGTAAAAATTTTGAATCTTGTGAAAATTGTGTTGAGAAATTTCAACCTGAAGTTAGAAAAAATTGTGTGGGACCTACACAAAATGTAGTACAACCTTCAAGACGGCCTTTTAGGACAAATAAATTTTTTCGACAAGTTACCTGTTTTGGTTGTGGTCAAATCGGCCATATTGTAAAAAATTGTAAATCAAATGGGAATCAGGGAAACTAGACCTGGGATACATGAGAAGGGGTAGTGTATCCATGGGTAAAAAGACCCCTAGTAAGAAATTTAGTTTTCTTAATCCAGTTGTGAGAGTTAACAACAAGATTTTGACAGCAAAAATTGATACCGGTGCCGATTGTTCAGCGATCAGTTTCGATCTGGCTCGGCAGGTTGGTTCACCCACTAATCAAGTTAGACCCTATCACGGTGATAGATTTCAGTTGGCATCCGGTGAGTACTGTCAGCCTGTGGGGATTCTTCGGGCCCAAGTGGAGATACGAAACAGTGTCGTGCACACAGATCTGATAGTGCTCGCCAGGGTCCCATTTGGGATCTTGATCGGCAGTGATATATTGAGTAAAACTGAAATTATAGTTGACTTCAAAAACTTTGAACTTAAAGGAGGATTGTTGTCATATAAAGGAGATGTCGATCAGGTAAAAATGCAAAATTTAGTAAGTAAATCGGAATTTGATTCCGATCAGAAAAAAAGGTTGTTTGAATTGTTAAAACAATTTCCGAATTTGTTCAGAAACACTCCCGGTAGAACTCACGTTGCTGAGCATAAGATCGTGACTGACGGAAAACCGGTTTTTCGATCCCCTTTTTCTCTTCCGCGATGGAAAAAACAATTAGTAGAAGAACAGGTGCAACAGATGCTCTGTGATGACGTCATTGAGCCTGCCTCCACAAACTGGGCTTCCCCGTGTTTTTTAATCAAAAAGAAAACTGGTGATTGGCGATTTGTCGTCGACTATAAAAAGGTGAATAAAATTACGGCACCCGATCGGTACCCTTTGCCTTTCATCGATCAAATTCTACAACGAGTGGGTGACGCACGATTCGTCTCTACGTTCGATCTGGCCTCAGGGTATTGGCAAGTTCCAGTGCGGCTAGAGGATCGGGACAAAACGGCATTCATAACCGATTCTGGAATGTACCGATTTAAGGTAATGCCCTTTGGACTCAACAATGCCCCGGCCACGTTCCAACGCATGATGACTACAATCCTGGGCCACTTAGTCGGTAAGTGTGCCGATTTTTATTTGGATGACATTGTCGTTTACAGTTCGAATTTTGAGGAACATTTACAAAACTTGAAAACAGTATTTTCGTGTTTGGAAAAAGCAGGCTTAACTCTTAAGCCAGACAAATGTAATCTCTATAAAAAAAATTTGGAATATCTAGGTCTCTGTTTGACCAAAGAAGGATGGCACGTAAAACAGGACCAAACCGACGCCATTTTGAGTTTTTCTAGGCCTAAAACAGTAAAACAGGTGCAACGTTTTCTGGGACTCTGCGGGTGGTACCGGCAATTTGTTCCCCATTTTGGTGATGTCGCTAACCCCCTTTACGGCCTGACAAAAAAAGGGCAAAGGTTCAAATGGGACAAAATACACCAACAGGCGTTCGAAAAATTGAAACATCTCTTGTCTTGTGCCCCCGTTCTAACCACAAGAAAAAAAGATTGTGCCTTAAAAATTTACACAGATGCCTCAGGAATTGGGCTTGGAGCCATTTTGCAGCAAGTTGAGCCTGACGGGGAAAAGCCGTTAGCCTATGCCAGTCGTACCTTGAATTCAGCAGAAAAAAATTATTCGGTAACAGAACAGGAGGGACTCGCTGTTATATGGGCGTGTAATAAATTTCGAGCCTGGTTTTCAGGAGAACCTGTTACTATAGTAACGGATCACAGGGCAGTCGCCTGGTATTTTGAGGCTAAACAATTGAAGGGGAGGTTAAGCCGATGGGCTCAATTACTACAGGAATATCCTTTAAAGTTTGAATATAGAAAAGGTTCGACCATGCAGGCCCCTGATGCCCTGTCCAGAATGCCCGCTGTTGTCACCGCCGAAACTGATTTCGAGGAAAAAATTGATAATAAATTATATTTGTTCTCGTTTTTGGATTTACCTGAGTTAATTGTTCAACAGAAAAAAAATTACCAAGATATTATACAGTATTTTAATGATAAATCTGTCGGAAGACAAAAAATTGATGAAAAAATTGAAAAGTATTACCTTTTCGAAAATCAAAAATTGTTTTTTAGATTCAGGAATAAAAAATTGCTAGTAATTCCTCCACCATGTAGAGAGAAATTTTTGACTGAAATGCACATGCATCCCATTTCAGGTCACATGGGAGTCAATAAAACTCTTCAGCGATGCCGACAACGCGCGTTCTGGCCCGGTATGCGTAAAGATATAAAAAAATTTGTCCTGTCCTGTAAAAAATGCCAAATATGCAAATTCGACAATACGAGGCGATGGGGAGGCATGGTGTCAACCTCTGTTGATCATCCAGGAGAAATGGTTGGGATTGACACCATGGGTCCCTTTCCCGTTTCTTCCAGAGGGAACGTGCATCTGTTAGTCGTCGTCGATTATTTCACAAAGTGGGTAGAGTTATTTCCACTAAGACGAATTACGACAAGTGCAGTTGCTAAAAAGTTTGTTCATGAGTACTGTATGAGATATGGCTTTCCAAAAAGATTAGTTTCCGATAATGGTTCTTGTTTTATATCAAACCTTATGAGGGAAACTTGTAAAGTTCTCCAGGTCAAGCAAAGGTTCACAACCCCCTATCATCCTCAATCAAACCTTACCGAGAGATTTAATAAGACAATTAAACAGATGATCTCCTGTTATGTTGGTGATAAACATAAAGACTGGGACAAAAATTTAACCTTTTTTGGTCTTGCTATTAGGTCGGTTCCCTCGGAAACTACGGGTCAGTCGCCAGCTAAATTGTTTCTTGGTAGAGAATTAGTTTTACCATTTGACTGGGCTATGGACATACCGGTTTGGGAAAGGGTGAGTTTGCCCGAAAACTTACTTAAGCAAGTTAAGGAAAATGTCAAAAAACAACAAAGGAGACAAAAAAGATATTATGACAAAAAAAGATTATTGCACACCTTTAATCAGGATGATTTGGTATTAAGGAGAACGCATTTCCGTTCTAGTGCGCAAGGCAATGTTATGGCGAAGTTGAAACCACGATGGGACGGCCCGTGTAGAGTCCTGGAAAAAATTTCACCTATTGTCTACCTGATAGTGGATTTATCCAATGATAATGTCTATAAAGTCAATGCTTGTGACTTGAAAAAATTCGTTAGTAGTGACCAAATCGTTCTTGAGCCTGTCCCGCAGTCACCTGAGAGTAGAGAGGTCCTTGTACAACACACTTCCAGTAATCCGAGTCGACATCATGTTTCACAAACGCCCTTAAATAGTGCTAATTGCACTAACTCTAGTACGTCCTTTAACCGGCAAAATCCCGAGGAGGACACCACTCCTAAGATGGTGAAAACGAATTTCATTAAATCTTCCGTAGGTTACTCTAAGTTTTTGGTTCCGATTCAGAGAGGGTGGCAAAGGGTTCTCGTTAAGAGGAAAAAAGAACCTCGTATTGACGTCTATTATTACTCTCCCGAAGGGACAAAATTCAGAAGCAGTGTTGAAATTTCGCGATACTTACAAAATCGGGATACTGATTTGGCTGTCGATAACTTTTCCTTTAGTGGGAAGTTTAATATACCAGGTGATATGTTAACATAGTTTTTGCAAGTATTTCTGTAAATTAACTTTTTTTAACCTATAGAATTTTTTTTTTTTGGGAAAAATTCTTCCGTGGTGAGGGGGAATGTAACGTATCGGGATCCGATCCCTCTACGTTAATGGTGGTCTTGTCGTTATGTGGGAAATTCCTTCTTATTTTAGACCCCAGGGACCTCTCAGTTACCGGAAACCACCCGAGGACCCACTGGCGAACCGGTAAGGGCCAGAGTGTTCGTTTAGTTCGGCAGTCGGCGGGTGGGGTCTTTCGGCTGTCGAACGAGAACGGGCCAGAGGTCGGGCTACTGATGTCCCACATAAATTAATTTCCCTCATGACGACGATGCCGCTATTTTCGTGGAGGGGTTTGATCCAATATATGTATAGTTGGGCGAGGCTTAGCCCAGTTTAAATTATTTTTATCGAAGAACTTCCCGGGGGAGTTGTTGCAAGTCTCGTTGTGCGGATACGAAAATATAGTGTTATACTCACTTATTTTCGGCGGGGGGCTGCAGACCTCCGTCGGAACAATTCATTTCATATTGTTATGTTAGTAATGTTTACATAATCGGGAGAGTCTGATCAGCTCTCCGGATTATGTCATGTTGCCAGATTCCAATGTAATTAAATTGTAATGTTTATAATAGTGACGCATGAATATGCAAATTCGATAAATTTGTTGAGGCGAAAAGGCCATGCGAGGACATGTGGTCCCAAACTTCTTGTAAAAGGGGAGTATAAATTCCTCCCTCTTTGTCTCTCACGTTGCGTTCGTCTAATCTTGTTCTGTTCAACTGAAGCCCTCTAGTAGGACGGTTCACCGTCTTACTACCGTATCTATTGGCCTTAGGCTGAATTGTTAAAATGCAATAATCTACATTATTTGAATCCGTTTTCCGGCAGGTCCGGAATCAAAATATAAAACAATCTTCACAGTCAAAGTTCTTCATTGCTGATCGAGGTGGTCCGGCCCTCAACCGAGAGGCCCCCGGAGCTGATCAAGGTGGTTCGGCCCTCAACCGAGAGGCCCCCTGGAGCTGATCAAGGTGGTTCGGCCCTCAACCAAGAGGCCCCCCGGAGCTGAGCAAGGTGGTCCGGCCCTCAACCGAGAGGCCCCCAGGAACTGATCAAGGTGTTCCGGTTCTCAACTGAGAAAACTCCTCTGGTATTTACGGAAAGGCTAACAACATCGGATGTCCGATCGCTGCACAGGTTGACTGTTGTTGATCATCAATTGGTGAGCCAGTATCTTTACTGCTAACGTCAAATAGAGGGCTCCAAGATATACTAATCCATTGTTAAAATTAACTAACCCATATAATTGAATAAATAATAATATTTCATGCGAAAGTTTGTTTCTAATCATTTTCCACTTGTCGTTTGCCACTTTATTGCTGGATATTTCGAACCGGGCAAGCAACTCCCATAAGGGACGTTGCACTAGCATATGTATACAACAATTTATTTATTTATAATGGTTTGTCATTATTTCAATCCTCCCAGTAATTAAAGAAAGCCAGGGCAGCGCCAAGTATTATAGCTAGCAGTGTTTGCCAATATTCATCTAGATGCATGATTCATGCATTAAAATCCAATTTTACCCCTCCAAATTTCATTGAGGAGTGAAAATACTCCGTCCAATTTGAGGTAATTCTTTTAATGGAGTTATTTCACACTGGTAAGTAAAAATAATAATAATAATACCCCCTCTATTATTACCCTCTACAGAAATACCCCTTAAAAATTTTGAGAGGAGTAAAATTGCTCTTCAAGATTATTTCTTCGGATTACACTTATAGCTAGTACATATATGAAATTGCTTTTCTGTGTGTGTGTGTGTTCTCTATGCAAATCTACAATTTTAAACGTATCGTTGCCAAATTTTGCATATATACTAAACCAGAGCCAACTTGAATGATAGGCTATTTTAAAAGTTTGCCAGAGCAGGGGAAAATACCCAAAATGGGCGAAAAACTGTCGGGCGAATGCTTCATGAGTCTCAACAATGACTTTTTAATTTTTACTTTGGTTGCAGGGGGTTCCCAAACAATGCGTTTCAGACATGTCTATTCCTTTACAATGGCTTGTAACTTCTTCAATGGTTCCAGTATAAGGAGAAAACCCGGGCAGCGCTGGGTATTATAGCTAGTGTGAAATAATTATGATTAACTTTTTTTCCATCTTATACAACTCACATCAGCACCTTTCCTGCCATGAAATCCTTGTGAACCTGCTTCGCCCTTTTCACCCTGAAAAAAAAAATAAAGTTTCGTATTCAAATTTATTATATGGAAATAAGCATACAAATAATGATGTACAGTGGAACCTCATTAAATTCCGCAGAGGAATGTGGACGAGGTGCACATGTGTGGTTTAGTAGTAGTACAGCCGAATCCTGTTACAATGAACTCAAGATCAACTTCCATCATTAATTTGAAAAATTCTTCCAAAATTTCCAGTTTATCTTCTAGAGAGAGAACTTTTCATTTTCTTGACATCGCGGATGGCAGATTTTACACAGGCAGCAACCAAAGCACCACAATGAAACAAAGTTTCAGGAGGAATGATTGGAAGAACTGATACAGTGCTGTACACCGGGTACAACTCTTATTGGCAGACCTGTATTCCCAAAATGCTTAAAATAGACTTTCCCCATCCTCTGGGGATAAAGCTGAAAACATTTGGGAGAAAAATTTCTGAAAGGACACATGGCTGTCAAAACAATTTTAACTTGTTTCTTTGGGACTCATCCCATAAACAAGCAATAAAACAAATCACTCAAGCACACACTCTAAATGGTCATCGATCAGCTCTATGGCTATTTTTGTATACGTCAGCAATCACCCTAAAATTTAGGGCTTTTGCAGTGATAATATGCAACTACATCTGTTTCAGCAACACGTTTTCACCATCCACAAAAATTTCATGCATTTGTTGGATACAAATGATTTTTAAAAAAATACTTAGTCGAAAAGAAAAGTCAAATAATTGAAGTTTTGAATAGAATAAATGAATTATTTTAACATTAAAATGTAGGAACACATCAATAGCAACCAAAGCCAAACGCTGTGTAAATGTGAATATCATATAACTGTGCAATGTATAAATGAGGTTCCACTGTATATAAAAATGTCACCATAAACTATGTAACTGTATTGTATACCTTTGATCCAGTCTCTCCATTATCTCCTTGTTTCGGGTAGACAGTCTCTTCTTCGCCTCCAGTCGCACCGTCTTCAGATGGACCTCTTTGGCCAACATCTCCAGGTGGACCTGCTTCACCCTTTGATATTACAATAACAGCATTATATAAATACAGATGAGAGCAAAAATGGGAATCGAAAACTTTTGTATCATTGAATTCCACAAGGTGAACATGGCGAAATTATCTACCATATAAGCATCGTACATATCAAGGATTTCATTTAAAGGGAAGAGACTCAATATTTTTCCTACTCACCATAATGTCTAATGAGGTTTGATGTTATGAATAGCCTACCTCTGAGGGTTTATCAAAAATTATTTTTTTAACTTTATTTCGCTAATACGATTCTTCTGTGTATAGTGTTAATGGAATCCAAACACTTGTTAGAATTTTATTTTTGATTACAAGAAATGTTCAAGATCCTTACTCTTCATACCAGTGGTTCTCAGCCTGGGTTTATATGGCCCTCTTGCGGTCTTGAGATATTCTAGGCGGCCCATACACACACAGGTGAAAATTAGATTAAAGGGGAGCCATGACAAGTGGTGAAAGGGGGAGGGCACATAGAGTTAAGAAGAAATAAAACTTTCAAGTGAAACAGAAAGCGGGAACAGTTGTGGTGGTTGAATGATTGGTTGGGTGGTTCATAGTGACAGACTCACATTGTGAGGACCCAGATTCGACCCCCCCCCCCATTGCCACAGTGGTGGTCTGCAGAAGCTAGTTTTCTGTGGTTCCCAACAATTTCGAGGTGCGAATGTGAGCTGATCCCCCACTGAAAAGTCTTGCCACAGAGAGCACAGGCTTACAATGAAATATTCAATCGTTACACTTCACTCACTCCACTTCTGAAATATAGATGGCAGCAGTGAAGGATCAGACACAACACTATGTATGCACTCAGACTGTTAGGTACACACACACAAGCACACTTCTGGCACAACTCAACCCGAACAAACAATTTTCATTCAACAACTCACTCTTTTGTTAATTGTCCATGGTGATAGACTGGAGTTGTGCTCGGTTTGGTTTGAAAGAAAGAACATAACCAGAATAATATGACTACTTCCAGAATCCAGGAGAGCTGTTCATACAACCGGGGCCATCTTCACTGATATGGGCATGGCACTGAGCCTCATGTCAGTAGAGATCTATCTACATGATGAGATCTTGTACTATGATTTCAAGCGTAAATATGTAAGCTGTTATTTCCAGCTAAGTATGCAGTTACCACAATTCTCAGGATAAGATAAAGCGATTTAGATAAAAGAAGCTTCCCAAGCTGTGGCGATGATTATTTGTACCTTAGCACCTATGAGTCTGATACAGAAGGATCTAGAAAATAAACAATTTGCATCACAACTGTTTTCTTTAACAATTTCACATCTAATTTGGGAGCACAAGGACCCCAAAATACTTTCAAATCCTTCTTTCAAGTTGTGATCAACTCAGGTGCAGATCTAGGGTGACTTATTGTTCAGTTTGTTGAATCTTTCTGTATTTTATGGGACAGATAAAAATTTCCCCTCATTTTTGGCTCTTTGGAGGGGCAGTTGTTCCATTGGTCTCACAACTCCCCCCCCTCCCTATCTGCACATTAGCCGAGGCATGCATCTTCAGCTGTGAATAAAGCCTAGGTAGATATTTTCAACTACGAATGGAGCCAAGAAGAGCACCATCAGCTGCAAATAAAGCTGAGGTGGTATCTCCAATTACAAATGAAGTAGAAGCAAACAGCTTCAGCAATGGAAGGAGTAGAAGCAGAGGGTCTTCAGCCTAGAATGAAGTGGAAGCAGACATCTCCAGCTGCATAGGAAATGGAGGCAGGCACTATCAGAAAGCAAGCAGAAACTATCAGCTGCGAATGAAGTGAAGGCAGACATCTTTAGCTTTGAATGGAGTGAAAGCAGGAATCTTAGGCTGCAGATGAAGCGGAGGCAAAGATTTTCACCTGCGAATGAAGCAAATACAGACACCATCAGCTGAGAATAAAGATGAGGCAGAGGAGAGATTGAGTGGAGGCTGACATTATGAGTTGCAAATAAAGCAGAAGTAGACATCATCAGCTGTGAATGTAGTGGAAAAAGGCATGATTAGGTTCGTTGTATGGGACAGATAAATTTTTTCCCTCATTTTTTGGCTCTGTGTGGATCCAGGGAAGAGGGGGGGGGGGCAATGAATCAGTGCATTGCTCAATTAACAGAATGTAGTTAGTATTTTGAAACTATTCCCTTTTGAAGTATTTACCTTTTGTCCTTTCTGTCCAACTGCGTCCTGGCCCTGCTGACCCTTGTAGCCTTTGTCTCCAGGAAATCCAACTGGCCCCTTCAAATGAAACATGAAAGAAATATGACACAATTGTTGTCTTTACATTGCCTCATTTCATATCTATATATTGTATAGCAAGATTTTATTCCACAATTCATATTTTACTGGGATATAATAAATATTGCAGCAGGGCTTGGCCGAATATTTTTTGAATCACGAGCACAGTCTATGCCCAGTATCGTAAGAGCAGTTAAATAGCAATTTCAATATTTTTTTTTTAGTAGTAGCAGTGCTTTTGACCAACCTCAGGCTGAAATGGCGGCTAAACTATTGGCACTGATGACCAAAATGTTCTATTGAGGTTCGCAGCAAAATCTGATTAATCATTTCTCTGATGAAGACTCAAAATTTCACTGACTTTTTTCCTTACCAAGACTCTGGAAGAAAGAAATATAATTCAAAATCTTATTCTTTTCCAAATTTGGAATTTGTGTTTTTCAAGTTTCCATTTTTCCCCCTCACACAGTTTTCCAGACTTTTAACAAATATTTGCATATTTCCCTGACCGTTTTTCACTTTCCTGACTTTTCAGGTTGCTGGAAACTCTGTCTATATAAGAACTGAAGTAACAGAACAAAATTTAGCCTGAAATTTTGCCCAAATTGGACTCAAATCTCGGGATGTATTCAGAATGTACCAGTGTTTTTGATATCTGCAGGTAGATCTCATTAACACAAATCCACTGTGGTTTTTAGGCCTTTTCTGGTCTGGGCACCAGGCTTGCAGCTCGCTTTTGTGTGTAATGAAACTGTCTTATACTATATCTTGAGAGGATCGCTGCTAATAGAAGCCAATGGTGTCTTCTGATAGGCACTTCTGAGACAACTCTGGTCATATCACCCTGGTTTCAATACCTCTTATGGTCTGGGCGCCAAGCTCGAGAGTACCTTTAGTAACAAAATAGTTTTCCGCTAGATCTCGAGAGGTTCGCAACAGAAGTAGAAGCCAATGGTGTTGTCTGATAGATATTTTCAAGATAAAACTAATGATAGCAGTCTGGTTTTAATACCTCTGTGCGTGTGGGCACGGCTTGTAACTACATCTCTGGAAGCATGCAACACAAATAGACAACATTGGTATTATTTAGTGGCTGTTTCAAAGACATCCGATTATACCAATATCATTAAGTCAGTACCTATCACGTGATTCAAGCTACAAGAAATGTGTTCACATCAAAACTTACGACAGTATCTATAGCACAGCCTACCTCAATTTGTTTTCTTTTTTGATTGGTCAAGCCCTGTATTACGGCACAATTTTCCTCTATTATTTAGTTAGTATCACAAAATTACAACTCACAGAATATCCAGGTTCGCCTCTTATTCCTTTCTCTCCTGCGAAACCTGGAAGTCCTAGATAACCCTGGAGAGAAAAAAGTGATATGATACCATACTGAATGAATAGCACTTACTGTTTTACATTTGACATAAAAAAGAGAGAGAGAGAGAAAACAAAACGGAAACACATTCATGACGTAATATGTATACTTACGGGTAGACCAGGGTTTCCAGACTCTCCTTCTTCACCTTTAGTACCAATTGAGTTGATTCCACCTTCACCAGGATCACCCTATAGATATATATATATATATATATATATATGTATGTGTGTGCGTTAATGATAAATGCCCTCTACCAAATAACATCAATTTATTTTTTTCTTAAATATGAACGACACTCACTTTGGCTCCATAATCTCCGCTATTACCAGGTGGTCCTGGGGGACCAGGGAATCCAGAAGGTCCTGGTAGACCAGGGCGACCCTAAAAAAAAGAAGCCATAATTCAATGAGAATTTCATCTTTTTTTTGACAAAATAAGCATTTAAAAAAATCAATTGATTGAAAAATTACTGCAGAATTTGTTATATTGAATACAGTTGAAGGATGCAACATGAAAAAACTTACATCAGTCCCGTTACAACCTGGTAAACCTGGATCACCCGGTGGTCCATCAGGTCCTGGTAATCCCTGCAATGAATTCAGATTTTGACTGAACAAAATCATTGATATTGTATACAAAACACAAGTTATGGACCCCATTTCTACTTTCATAATCAATACTGTGTCAGATATGTAAGTGTACATGCTTCATATAGCTGTACTGCCTCTTAGTCCGTGTTGATGGCGAACCCTCCTTCGCACTTCTTCTTGTGCGTAGCTTAATTTCAATTTTAAACCTTGTACTGTTGATATGTAAACATGTCTTCTATCTCATTTTGTACTCTTTACTTATATTGTAAATTAATAAATCGTTAAGTTTTTAATATGCTTTATCTTGTGACTACTACTACTAAACCAGACATGCATCTCGTCCATATTCCTCTGCGGAACATGTAATGAATTGGTACATGTTGGAATGTGTGTGTGTATGTATAGTGAACCTTCCGCACAGTTTGTTTCTGAGTAATGCTTGTTATGTGTAGTGTTGCCATCTGCAATCAATTTTTTGAACTATGAGTTTTTTCTCAACTCATAGCAAGTGATGGGTGATGAATGAATAATTTTAAGGTTGTAGGTCTGTTGCTCTCTGCGGCGAGACTTTTTAACAGGGAGATCGGCTCGCATTCACACCTCGAAGTTGGAAATCGCAGAAAATCAACTTCAGCCAACCACTACTGCGGTGACGGTTTGAACTCGGATCCTCTTGATGCAAGTCTGTCACTATGACCACTCGACCACCACAGTGGCTTTATCTTGTGACTACATAACACAACATATCACGTCTCGGTCACAAGCACCCGTGGCATAGAAGTTTCATGTGTTGTGTCTGTGAGATGGTGCAAAAGCTTTAAAAAATAATTTTCAACAGTTTCTTTTTCAGAAAATTTCATTCTTCTTCTTCTTCTTTAGTTATTTCTAGGCAATACCGAATTAAACATTTAATGAATAAATTACTAGCAAACTGATGTTTGAAAATTTACTTACGGGGATACCTGCATGTCCTTCAAATCCAGGAACTCCAGTTTCACCCTGAAAAATACAATAAAGAAAGTCAAGGATACTGAGGATTTCCACCGATTTAATAAATCATGTGCAATGTCAATAATTAAAATGACAATGAGAATCATGAAAATCTTGCTCAAGGAACAGGCCCATCATTTAGGGGGGGGCGTTGTCCCCCCCCCCCCGGCTTTTGAAAATAATAAATAAAAATGGTATATACATATACAAATATATATATACATATACATATATATATATACATACATTCAGTACACGTGCTTTGCCCCCCCCCCTGGAAAAAGTTGACGGCCGTGTCAAAGAAGACCAGGGGCATAGCCAGAAATTTCGTTCGGGGGGAGATCAAAGTGATAGAACAATAGATTTGGCCATCTTTTTCCCTTTTTTCAGTCATTTTCTCACATTTTGGGGGGGGACTGACCCCCCAAGTCCACCCCTCCTTGCTACGCTCTTGAGGAAGACGACAAAAACTGAAAAAAAATTAATGAAATATGGAGATGGCTTAAACATGAAATTGTGGGGGGGGGGGGGGGATTACCATGGCTCTAGCCTACAGGCCTGGACAAATTTCGCTATTTATTCCAGAATTATAACTTTTTTTATACCATAAATTCACTATAGCGAAGCAACTGCAAAAATTATAGCAATGGGATTCCAGGATGTGTGGGTAAGGCTATAGGCCAAACACGAGATTAAAGTTCAGCGGAAAACTTGAGAATTATGGAAATTATGTTCTAGGAAGACTGTAGGAATCATTTATTCTTTGATGGACATGAAAATCACAAAACTAATATGGCCACAAGAGAAAAGTTCTTTGATTCTCATGCTTTCATGAAACTCAAATTCTTGGATGACCAAAAGCGTGAAGTTCTTAAAAAATCATGGAAATTGTGAAATTCATATTCTGATGACCACGAGAATCGTGAAATTCATATTCTGATGACCACGAGAATAGTAAAATTTATATTTCTTAAATGACTATGAGAATCATGAAATTCTTAGAATTAAAAAACCCATATTTTTTTATGATAATCTTAATTTTCATGAGAATCCCAAAACAAACATTCCTGGATGACCACGAGAATCACGAAACTCTCATTTTCTGGTAAGACCACGAGGATCACAAAAATCATGTTACTGTAGGGTTGTCAGAATTACAAAACACATGTGCTTAGATGGTCACAAGAATCATGGAGCCCTTCTTATACTTCTTATACAACCATGAGAATCACACGTGAAGCCCTTCTTGGATGACAACGAGAATCATGAAACTAATATTTTTAAGAGGTGCCAGCAAAACGGGCTGAAAATTACCAGTCGTCCTGTATATATGGGGCTCAAACCTGTACGCAGGTAGAGGAGAGAGTTTCATTGCATTCCTCAGTAATTATTGAAAGGAGGCACCTCAGCTTCCCCCCCCCCCAAAATTTATTGGGAGGGGCATGGAAAATAGTTTTATAAGATCTATCGTGGTCATCTTAACTTTGATACTTCCGACAAACCATCCCACATCTCCAGAAGACTCATTCCCTTCAAATATGGCTTCTTTCCTCATGCCATTTGGTGAATGAACAAACTCCCCAGTTTTATAACTGGGGAGTTTCCACTCCCCCACTATTACTAGTTTTTTTTTCTCACAATATCAAACGATATCTACGTCTCATTCAACCACATTCTCTTGTAACAGGCCTAGGGCCAACAATATTGTATAAATAAATAGCTTCAGGCCCCAGGTTCCAGCGCCTATCATATTCTTGGATGACGAAAAGTCAAGTACTGGGAAGAAATCATGTTCTTGGATCACCATGAGAGTCCAGTTTTTGGGTGACCATGAAAATCGCGCTCTTGGATGGTCACGAAAACTGCATAATCAAATGGCAATAATGAGAACCAAGAAACCAGTAATCTTGATGAATGACCCCACGGGAATAATGGAACCCATAGATGCTGGAACTGGGCCTATTTCAGGCCCCCAATAAATTTTGAGGGGGGCTGAGTAACCCCCCAAAATATTTCATGATTACACAATTCTCCTTGTGTACCCCTCCCCTTCCTACAATCCCTAGGGATTGAGCCCTGTATATACGAGACAACAGGCGCAACTTTCAGGCCCCCCACCTCAATTTTTTCATGTCGATGCCCCCTGACGAAATTCATACTCTTGGGGGAACCACAATAATGATAATACTCTAGGACAGTGATTCCCAACGTGGGCGTTAACGCCTCCTGGGGGCGATGGAATGTTCCGGGGTGGGGGCGGTGGAAGCTACGGGTATAGCATAGGGTTCTATGGGTTAGATTGCGTAGCGAGGGGGGGGGGGATTAGGGGTCTGCCCCTCCGAAATGTGAGAAAATGACCGAAAAAAGGGAAAAAGATGGCCAAATCTATTGTTCTATCACTTTGGCCACCCCCCCCCCGAACAAAATTTCTGGCTACGCCCCTGGTTGGGGGGCGATGACAGAAACAAATTTCTGAAGAAGGGGGCGGTGGGCATGGCCCCACATCCTGGAGCGGGGCCCCTAGGCTGGGATCTTTTGCCTGGGGGGCCTCGAGTGCCCTGGGGGACCCCCATCCCTTCCCATGATAATAATGCTCTGGTTAAACTTTTTGAGATTGAGCATCTGAATTGGTAGGAAGGCACATCCAGGCAGTTCGGGGCTCATGACGCTGTTAAAACGGGCCCCGTGTAGAAAATATTTTTCTCTCTGAAATTAAGAAGCTCTGAATTAAAAAAAAAGTGATAAACTTACCCTTAATCCCTTTGGTCCAACTGCTCCGTATTCGCCAAAATCACCTTTGGGGCCCCTGCGTCCGAATGGGCCTTCGAATCCGGTTTCTCCAGGAAATCCAGGAGATCCTTGTAAACCTGGGATGCCAGGAGCACCCTAAAAAAAAAAAATCGTAACAATTAATTAATAAATAATATTGGTAATTGAAAAATTTAAAAAAAAAAAAAATCTTGTATTTGGTTATGCCATCTATCGGACAGCCAAAAAAATTGAAACCAAACAGATTTTTTGTAGCAGGTGCTGCCATCTATCGTGTAACCAAGCAGTTTCGGTGACTTTCCCTCAGAGCTTTTCCAATAGAAAAAAGCCAGTGGTAACCCAAAAATATTGAATCGCCACACTCCCGAAACAACAAGAAATACAGGTAGTGCCGTCTTAACACATGGGCCCACCCGGGCACGGCCCGGGGGCCTCAAGAGAACAGGGGGGCCTCACAAAAATGAGATCCAGTAAAAAATTTCTAGAATTTACCAGTTAGAGCCTCAGAAAAACCACTTGGCCCGGGGGCCCACGATGCTTTTAAGACGGCCCTGCCTACAGGTCCATACGGCAACCATATGTCCCGGAAAATTTTTGTTGGTAATATGCTGTGTTTTGAAAGCCCCTTTTCGTCTCTGTAACAATTTGAGCAATCGCAGTGATGAAGGAAATCAATTTTTTTTCCCAATATTTAGTTTGCCGTCAGACGCGGCTCGTGGCATCACCTCCTAGATTCCTTCTAGAACCTCCATGAGACAGTGATGGTAACCTCTTCCAGCAAAATTTCCCTTTTGATTAAATTTTTCCAAGGCAATCCGAAAAATGTGCTGCCATCTATCGGGGGAACTACGTAATCAAGTATTTTACAATAAAAAAGTATTATATATATATATATTTTTTTTTTTTTTTCAAAAAATTTCTTTATTTTTTTTTCAAAAAATTCTTTTGTTTGATGAACTCCCAAAATTTCCAACAAATGCTAAGAAATTTCCCACTTGGACAAATTTTAGCCAATTTTTCCCACGAGTTACCATCACTGCTAGGAGGTAATGTTCGTGGTCACGGGTATTTTTGGGAGAGCAGATATCCAAAAATATACCGTCATCTATCGGTGATATGTAGTCAAGTACAAGCAGAGCCGAAACTAGGAATTTTGCGCCCCGGGACAAACATGATTTTGCCACTCCCACCACTTTAAAAATTCGATAATTTTATATAATGGTGCTTTTTTTCCCCTCCCCCAAAACTTGCCGCCCCCTAAATTTTTCCTCCCGGGGAAATCCAGCACCTCCTACAGATAGAGGTGTATCTATCTCTAGGAGGTTCTGGGCACAATCACCCAGTCTGCTCCCTCCCCTCTAGTTCCGCCCCTGAGTACATGTTACTATTTACAATCAAATACAAAAACCAAACTGGTACACCTGCCTAATATCGAGCACACAGAAGTGCCGCAACACGACGTGGCATGGACTCGACTAATTTCTGAAGTAGTGCTGGAGGTAATTGACACCACGAATCCTGCAGGGCTGTCCATAAATAACCCGCAGGAGTAAGAGGGGGTGGAGATCTCTTCTCAACAGCACGTTGCAAGGCATCCCAGATATGTTCAATAATGTTCATGTCTGGGGATTTAGGTGGCCAGCGGAAGTGTCTAAAGTCAGAAGAGTGTTCCTGGAGCCACTTTGTAGCAATTCTGGACGTGTGGGGTGTCGCATTGTCCTGCTGAAATTGTCCAAGTCCGTCGGAATGCACAATGGACATGAATGGGTTGCAGGTGATCAGACAGGATGCTTACGTACCTGTCAGAGTCGTATCTAGACGTATCAAGGGTCCCATATCACACCAACTGCACACCCCCCATACCATCGCAGAGCCTCCACTAGCTTGAACAGTCCCCTGTTGACATGTAGGGTCCATGGATTCATGAGGTTGTCTCCATACCCGTACACGCCCATCAGCTCGAAGCAATTGGAACTGAGACTCGTCAGACCAGGCAACGTGTTTCCAGTCCTCAACAGTCCAATGTCGGTGTTGTCGGGCCCAGGCAAGGTGTAAAGCTTTGCGTCGTGCAGTCATCAAGGGTACGCGAGTGAGCCTTCGGCTCCGAAAGCTCATATCGGTGATGTTTCGTTGAATGGTTCGCACGCTGACACTTGTTGATGGGCCAGCATTGAAATCTGCAGCAATTTGCGGAAGGGTTGCACGTCTGTCACGTTTAATGATTCTCGTCAGTCGTCGTTGGTCCCGTTCTTGCATGATCTTTTTCCGGACACAGCGATGTCGTAGATTTGATTTTTCACCGCATTCCCGATATTCACGGTACACTCGTGAAATGGTCGTACGCGAAAATCCAAATTTCATCGCTACCTCGGAGATGCTATGTCGTTCCCATCTCTCGTGCGCCGACTATACCACCACGTTCAAACTCACTTAAATCTCGATAATCTGCCATTGTAGCAGCAGTAACCGATCTAACAACTATGCCAGACACTTGTTGTGTTACATAGGCGTTGCCGACCGCAGCGCCGTACTCTGATTGGTTCCATATCTCTTTATTTGCATACGCATGCCTGTACCAGATTTTTTGGCTCTTCAGTTTAATTATTTTTTAATATTCAAATATGTATATTCTAATTTTTTTTTTAAATTCAAAAGATACAACAGATTTAAAAGGTAACTGATAGATGGCAGCATCAACATCCGGGATGCGTTTTTTTTTGCGCGGCCAAAATGAGCGTGATAACCTGTGTTAACTATCCCCTTTCTCCCTCCTCCCATGTTCCTCGATAATAAGCAGTGATGGTAACTCGTGGGAAATTTCCCATATTCATGGGAAAATTTGGCCAAAATGCAATATATATATATATATATATATATATATACATATATATAACTTTTCTCTTGTAAAATACTTGATTACATATGTTCCCTGCTAGATGGCAGCACATTTTTTGGAATGCATGGGGAAAATTTATCCAACAGAAAAATTTTTGAGGGAAATTTTGCTGGAAGAGGTTACCATCACTGGTAATAAGGGCACCTCCTTTGGCCGCACGACGGAAAGCGCCTAAAGAGTAGGGTGACCATAAGTCCCGTATTTCCCGGGACAGTCCCGGTATTTTCTGTTTTTTTGGCTGTCCCGACTTTTTAGCAAAAGTGTCCCGGTTTTTCCCGTATTTTGCACGAAGCCTACTTGAATTTTTGTTCTTTATTGAAGTCAAAGATTGAAATTATTTTCAACTTATAAATTATATTATGATAACTACAACTATAAATGAGTACATGAATCTCCCACATTTGTCTTAGTGAAATTTTTTTTTCCGTGGAATTCATTTTAATCCACTGCAATTAGCAGTAATGCTGCATTTCCCGCCATTGTGATTTCTCCATCATTTCAACAATATTTGGCGACTTTGTTAGGTTTTGGCGTTATTTTTGGCGATAATTGGCAATGTCCCGTATTTTCCCGTATTTGGAATCCCAATGGCCCGTATTTCTCTCGAGGAAATATGGTCAGCCTACTAAAGAGGAAAGAAGAACATGTATCTTCCCATGGAAAGATCTGCCGAACCTTTACCATATTACCTGTACTTTACGGGACACTTTTTTTTTTATCAGTTGCCTTTTGGAAATATTTATTTTCTAATATAACAAATTCATTTGAAAAAAAAAATTAACGGCATTAAGTTGGTACTAAATCCATTTGAATCATTGAATTAATGACTTGAAATTTTCAAGGGGGGAACGCGCCGTCGCTCCTCCCTCACGAGCAAAGCTGCATTTGTTTGTTCCTCCTTCACCACTGTGGCGACGGCTTGGTTCGAGCCCGATTCCTCGCGATTCGAGTCCGTCACTATGACCACTCGACCACCACAGCGGCGAATCTGGTAAATCTACATTAGACAACAGCAATTCCAACGCCCTACAACCATAAGGCCTTCTGTAAGCCGCTGTTACAGCCCCGAGAGAGAGCAGGACTACGATCATAGAGGAGATATAGGGCATTTCTCCTCTAAACCTTCTAAACCTGCAATGGATGAAGAACATAAATGCAGGATTTTAGCAAAAAAAAAAGCCCCGTTTTAGAATAAGGGTGGGGGGGGGGGGATGAAGCGACTGAACATTTTGTAACAATTATATGTGAAAGAAAAAAAACAGATTTGTCCCAGTTTAGCAATACCCATTTACCATACGTCCCGCTCGACCAAATGGATGTATAGTAACGGGACTTGCAAACGGGACTTTTTTATCGGATATTGTTATTAGATGTGATTATATCGATGTGGTCACATTAAGCGGCGTGGATATGGCCCCCATATCCCGGAGCAGGGGCAGGGCCTCTAGACTGGAATGTTTGGTGGGCCCCCCAAGATAGACTTTCCACGGGCTAAATAGTAAATTTATAGCATGATAAAACAAAAAAAGGAAGGCAATTGTCCCTGGCCCCAGAGCTGCAGCCCTGCCAGTCCCGCCCTTGTGGGGGCCATGTAGTTTTCCAGCAGTAGTCCAGTAGTTTTTCTTTTATGGTCATTTCAAGGCGGAACTTTAATTATACGACCCTGCCAGTCGTTGTAATGGAATTTTCGTTATAATGTGGGATCGTTATAACGAGCGTCGACTGCATATTGATTGCAAGTAGAATTTCGATGAAATTAGATTATATGATAATAATATACCGAGTAAGTAACTCAGTTGAGTAAAGAAATTTTTTTTGTTTTGTTTCCGTGGAGAAAAATGGACAAATTACTTGTTTGGATGTTTTTACTTTGGAGGAGCTCCCGCGATCCCCCCACCCCCAATCCGGTTCATTCCCTCACACTTTCGAGACCCACACTTTGGGAACCACTATATATTAAGCTATTTTCACAGTTTTCTTATTTCATGATCTACAATTTTTCTTTTGAGGAAACAAAAATAATGTACTCACCGTTTCTCCTTTTTCTCCTGGACAGAAACATGGCTGAACAACACACCCTTTACATGCCTGCAAAGAAACAAAAAAAAAGAAGAAATTAACATAATCTCAAACAGTGCCGTCTTAACGCATGGGCCCACCCGGGCAGGGCTCAAAGGATGAGGGGTGGGGGGTACCCTCATGTGCAGCAGATGGGGGCCTCGTGATGATGAGATCTCGTTAAGACTTTGATTTGAGACCTGTAACTTGAATTACAGCTCACTATATCGCGTATATATATCTCTGAACTTTCACGACGTTCAAATGGAATTTTTGCATAATTTTTGCATTATATATATCTGGCAATCACAAATTATTGGAAATAAAGTTTATATTTCTCGCGCATGCGCAATTAAAAATTCATTTACTTAAAATGCGCATATCTCAATGGATGATAAATTACCAAATTCTAAATTTCTATATACATGGTATTTCCAGGGCCGGATCTTGAATCCTGCGAACTGCGCAGCCGCAGAAGGCGCCAACTGAAAGAGGG
This sequence comes from Pholcus phalangioides, assembly GCF_987345545.1. Taxonomy (NCBI): domain Eukaryota; kingdom Metazoa; phylum Arthropoda; class Arachnida; order Araneae; family Pholcidae; genus Pholcus; species Pholcus phalangioides. Next base: position 4,260,480 of record NW_028301613.1, on the reverse strand, counting down.
GGGGGGGGCAACTTTTTAAAGCGCTAACTAAAGGGAAGGGGCGATTCTTTATTACCAATATATCAGGGTTGGCTAACTTCTTTGTGTTCGCGGGACAACATAATGCTCTGCTATAGCGTCGCGGGCCGCATCAGTGGTGCAACTTCGGTGTATAAGCCGCTCCATTATTAATTTAATTAATTAGTTGGATATTAGATTAATTTCGTCAGTAGAAATAAGAAGTTTGTGAATCAAGGGATCTGCTGTTGGAACCTGCACTTGGAACCTTAATTTTTTCGCGGTACTTTTACCTTGTCGCGGGCCGCACAAAATCACTTCACGGGCCTCATGCTACCCGCGGGTCAGCTGTTGGCCACCCCTGAAATATGTCATTCGCTTACACTTGAAAAACTGTCCAGATCCGGCCCTGATTTTCTGTGAATTTCATAAAAATTGGTTGAAAACTCCGCGTGTTATACGCAAAAAAAAAACTTGAGATGAAAATTGGAATATTTATATCCTGGGCCGCAACTAGATACTTTGTTACCCGGGGTGAGCACCCATTTTGGCATTCAAGAAGCAGTTAAAGGGTGAGTTCGGCTTCCCCCCTCCTTTAGTCCAAAGCCCGGGGTACCAGACCCCCCCCCCCTCCCAGTTGCGGACCTGTTTATATCTTCGTGAATATTTGCGCTATTTTCATGAAAATGCACGCAAGTATTGCACAAAGTTGGTACAATATTTTGTGGAGGTTAGAAATCATTTTTGCAATATCTCATATAGGGTTGTGTGATCAAAAAAAGCTTTTTTTTCTTCCTTATTTAGTTTTTTCACAGACCCACTACTACATGCACTCGTGACTAAACTCTCACTGAAAATTTATGAGCGCAAGCGTGGGGTTCACGTGATCGAAGTTTCAGAACGATTTTCTATAAATTCGAACAAAAAATGCTTATAAACTCCAAAAAGGACATAGGCTTTTGGCAATACAGTGTATTTTTCGAGCAGAAACTCCGCCGCAACTTCAGACTTCTCTCGAAACCTGGCAACCACTAAGGTGCAGCGCCGTCTTAACGTATGTAGTGGTGGGTTGGTAAGATACGGAGATAGAGATGGGAAGAGTTCAGGGTACATGGGTTCAAACCTACCCATCTCCAGACAGTTACACTTTTGCCGCTGTGGTGGTCGAGGGGTTATAGTGACGGACTCGCGATGCGAGGATCCGGGTTCGAACCCCATAGTGGTGGTCGGCTGAAGTTGGTTTTCTGTGGTTCCCAACTTCAAGGCGCAAATGCGAGCCGATCTCCCCGTTAAAAAGTCTCGCCACAGAGAGCAACAGTCCTACAACGATAAATCATTCAATCATAACACTTCACTCATAGTTAGAAAAACTGGTGGCAGATGGCAGCACTACACATAACAAGCCTTACAGAGAAACAAAAAAACTTCACGTCAGGTTTCACTACACGTACACGCACATTCCCGCATGTACCGATTCGGGGAGGGGGACACCAAAGTGATAGAACAAAAGATTTATCCATCTTTTTCCCTTTTTTGGTAATTTTCTCACATTTCGGGGTCGCCCCCCCCCCCCGCTACGCCCTTGAAGCCACTCATTCTATCATCAACTCAGCGGGTTGTCCATTCTACCTCGTATCATCAACTCACCAGTGCCGTCTTAAGGCATGGGCCCACCCGAACAAAGACCGGGGCCTCAGGAGAAAAAGGGCCCCACAAAAATGAGGTCTGCTTGGGCCACGGTTGGTATGGAGATAGAGTCTCAGAAAAATCCCTTGGCCAAGGGGGCCCCATGATGCTGTTAAGACGGCGCTGCAACTCACGTTGCTCACTCTGTAACACACTCAATCGACTGGTCGCTCACTTTGTCATTCACTCACTCACTCAATAGTTTGCTCACTCACCAGCACTAACCACTGTACCAATTATCGCTCGCTGACTCGTGACGAACTGTTGCTGGTGAATTTTCCGTAAACCCTCGAAATCTGGCAACCACTAAGGTGTTGTCCCCGGACAGTTGGTTACTTATTCCTAACACATTACACAACCTTTTATATGATGATGATGATAAAACACATCATTCCAGTATTAATCACCGCATCAAAAAAGTCTTCCGCAAAAACCTAATGAAAAAAAAACAAAATAATAATAATTTGCATAATAATGATAATAGTTATTATTGTGCGAATAGTCCTTCCGTCTCTCACAAACGTAGGCGCGGCCGCCTAAAAATGGCGACCGGTCGGTTTCGTTGAATAATAGTGAGCAACGTGTGGAATGAAATAACATGCACACAACATGAAAAGGAAGACATGTTGAAAAAAAAAAAATTAAGGTCGGTGAGAGGGAAGAAGAAGAAGAAGAAGCGGGCTCTTGTGCGGCCCACTCTTTATATGCGTGGCCTTTTTTTTCTGTTCGGAGAATCAACACATTTCAAGGAGATTCTTCTCCTTCGCACGGAATCGCTGTTTTGTCACGGCCAGGAATAGAAATGGAAATGAAGAAGTGAGAGCTCGTTCGTAAACGAGAAGATGCAAAAACGAAAAAAAAACCCATCACATGGGGATCATTGACTAATTTAGCAGATCCCAGACCCCTTCCCCCCCTACCGGTATGCAATGCATGCAACAAAAGTAATAATAGAGCAGTTCGCCTCACGGCAAGGGTGCTGTCAACCTTTAGGATAGCGTGCGGGCCATTTCGAACGCGTCACGGGCCGCCACTTAAGTGATCTGGAACAGCACCACGGGTCAGAGTGTGACGCGGGTAACACAAATGAATTTGAAAATGCGCCGCAGGTCACTTGAGTGCTCCGGAACTGCGCCGTGGGGCACTCAAGTGATCTGCAAATGTGCTGTGGGCCGCTCCAGTGACCTATAAATGTGTCGCGGGTCCCTAAAGTGATCTTACATGATCTGTGAATGTGCCACGGATTGCTTGAGCGATCTAAAATGGTGTTATGGGTTACTCGAATGATCTGTGAATGTGCCACGGATTGCTTGAGCGATCTAAAATGGTGTTATGGGTTACTCGAATGATCTGTGAATGTGCCACGGATTGCTTGAGCGATCTAAAATTGTGTTATGGGTTACTCGAATGACCTGTGAATATGCCGCGGGGTCAATTAAGTGGTCCGGGAATATGCTGCGGGCCGCTTGTGTGAACTGGAAATGTGCCGTGAGTCACTCACTAGATCTGTGAATATGCCGCGGGTCCCTCAGTTATCCTGAACTGTGCCGTAGGTGACTTAAGTGATCAGTAATATGCCTTAAGTGATCTAGAAATGTACCTCGGGTCACTTACGTGATCTGCGAATGTGCTACGGATTGCTTGAGTGATCTAGAACTGTGTCACGGGTGGGCCGCTTAAGTGATCGGGAACAGCACCACACGTCACTCAAGTGAACTGTAAGTGTGCCGTGGTAAACTTAACGATCAATCCGCAACTTAAACGATCTGAAAATGTTCCGTGGGCTGCTTAAGTGCTCTGGAAATATGCCCCGTAGGTCATTGAAAAAAATCTGTGAATGTACCGCTTAGTTCATTTTTACAATATTAGGTTTGAGGTCTCAGGTCACATCACATGACTCTAAAGACCGCATTTGGCCCATGGGCTGAGCATATATGCTTTACGGCTTGCAACTTAACACAATATTACGATTCTGTTATACTTTACGTATCTGGGCGAGTGGTTCTTTTGAGCGATATGCGTAGGAGACTTCTGCAAGTACATGCTACCATAATATGACACATTTGCCATGTTAAACTAGGCTGACCATATTTGCTCCAAAAAAATACGTAAAATTAGGGCTTCGAAATACGGTAAAATACGGGACACCACCAATAATCGCCAAAAATGATGCCAAAAGTAAGCAAAGTCACCAATCGAGTAAAATGAAGTACCACTTCGAATTACAGTAAAGTAAAAAACATCACAAATATGTGAAATAAATGTTTTTTTTTTTTTTTTCAAACCGAGCACAACTCAGGTCTATCACCATAGGCAATTTTCTACCTAGTGAGTTGTGCCGGAAGTGTAATTGTGTGTACCTAATGAGTGCGTATCTAGTGTTGTGTATGATTTTTCAGTGCTGCCATCTATATCTCAGAAGTGAAGTGAGTGATGTGTCGTGACTGAATGTTTGTACTGTTTGTAGGTCTGTTACTCTCTGTGTTAAATGTTCTTATTTGTAGTCGTAATTACCTTGATGTAATTTCTGCGTTGAAAAGATCATTTTAATCGTTGATTTGAAGAATAAAAACTAAAGCTGGCTTCGTTGAAAATACGTGAAAAACCGGGACATTTTTGCAAAAGAGTCGGGACAGCCGGAAAAACAGAAAAAAACCGGGACTGTCCCGGCAAATACGGGACGTATGGTCACCCTATGTTAAAAGTTTCATTTCATGGAATGCATTTTAATCCGCTGCAGTTTGCTGCAGTGCAACATTTGCTGCTATTGGCGATTTTCCCAGTGATTTTAGCAGCAGTTGGCAACTTTGTTTACTTTTGGAATCATTTTTAGCGATAATTGGCAATGCTCCGTACTTCAAATCCTAATTTCCGTATTTCTCTCAAATAAATATGGTCAGTCTATGAATGATAAAAATGCAGGAGTTTAGCTCAAAGGCAAAAGAAAAAAAGTCCCGTTTTAGAATAGAATTAAATGAAAAATTAAACCACCGAGCACACGCACATTTTGTAACCACATTACGTACGGAGAAAAAATCAACTTTGATGCATTTTACCAATATACGTTTACCATACGTTCCGCTCAATCAAACGGGATGAATGGTAACCGTGCTCGCAACTGAGGGGGGGGGGAGCAGGCGGATCTCGTGCCCCGGGCGCTGGACCAGAGGGGGAGCAAATTTTATTCTCAAACCTCTCCTTGCAAAGGGGCGCCAAAATCCCCGCGGTGACGAAGCATCTAGCTGCGGCCCTGCTCGCAAAAAAACGGACTTTTTCGGATATTGCCATCATTCGGTTATTGTTATCAGGTGTGCTTACATCGATGTGATATCATTAAACGGAATCGACTGTGTTAAATCAGCGTGGACTTGAGCGCGCTTCACTTGCGGTATTTTCTCGGTGCATCCATCTATCGTCATTTTTCGGAATCTCAGACTGTTGTCACTACCGAATGTAGCCGGGCGCGCCGCTCGCCGTAGCAATCGGTTGCGCTTTCAATTAAAAGAAAGTCAACCAGAGATACTTTTAAAATCGCCATTGATACTCGTCCCCTCGTATTTATTCATCAACAAGAACTTCCGCGAGGCCTTCCTTTCATTCCTCGTAAACGAAAAGAAGCCGTATCCCGGAAAGATCATCCCCGTTGGTATGCAGCAGAGAAGAAGAAACAACGACAGAGTTTCTGTGTCTTTCGATGGCATCGCCCACCATATGTGACCGGAAACTCTCTTCAAAGTATTGCACAAGTTTCTTGTCTCGCAGGGAGAGAGAGAGAGGAGGCGATTCCTATCTCTCTCTCACTCAGATATATCACTTACACTTTCTCAGACAAGGGCCGACAAACACAGACATAGAAATGATTCCATCTAGTGACGGGATATAGCAATAGCCGGAAGGCGGTTTTGACGCCCGCGGAGGTACAAAAATTTCGCCGCCCTAGTTGTAGTGATTCCCAACGTGGGCGTTAACGATAGAATGTTCCGGGGGGGGGGGCGATGGGAGAAGAAAAATTCTGAAGAAGGGGGCGATGGGACAAAAAGGGTTGGGGAAACTATGATCTAGTGTCTAGTTTTCCTCTGAACCACTCATTCCTGGAACTGGCCGCGCGACTCGGGCTCCTCCCCTCCCATCCCTGTAGAGTATATGCCCCATCTTTAAGAGCCTCTTTTTGGTCGCTCACACTCTTGAGGTCATTCTTCTGATTGCTCTCTGACGTGGTCACTCGCTCTTTAGGTGTCACTACCGTGCTCACACTCTCTATGTCGAGGGTGTCCAACATTTTGGAGGCTGCGGGTCACTTCGTTCATTTGAGAATGTGTCGCGAGGTGGGGGCCACTTAAGTGGGACCGGAACTATGCCAAAAACCGGGGTTTTTGAGTGATCTGGTAATATGCCAAAGGCCACTTAAGTGATCTGAAAGAGTCCCGCAGATCGCCTAAATGATGCGGGAATGGGCGGCGTACCGTGTAAGTGGATGTGAAAATGTGTCCGGGCCACTTAAGTGATATGCAGCAGCGCCCATGTCTCTTGAGTGATCTGTAAATGTGCCGCTCAGTTTATTTTTACAAAATTAGATTTGAGGTCACGGACCACATCAGATGACCCCGAGGAACAGATTTGGCCCGCGGGTCGTGGGTTGATCATATGTGTGTGTGCAATAGGTCATTCCCATACTAATGCGCTCTTGTGATCGCTCACATGCTTGCACATGCTCTGTAGGCGATTTCTTTGATTGTAACTGACGTGGTTACTCAGTCTAGGTCACTCTCTTTGTTACTCACTGAAATGGCCCCTTATTCTGTAGGTCCCCCTTTCAATCATTCACTGACTAGACACCCAAGGGTGTCGACCTGAATAAAACATTGAGGGGGTTGAAAGTTGCCAGTCGTCCCGTATGTACGGGATACACGCCCGTACGCAGGCAGGGAGGGCCTTGTAGCATTATATACTCATCAATTATTAGGGGGAGAGCTCAGCCCTTTTGATGCTTGACTCTTGATGCTTGCACACCCTCTAGGTCACTCTTGATGCTTGCACACCCTGTATGTCACTCTTGATACTTGCACACCCTCTAGGTCACCCTTTTCCCCCTTTGTACTCTTAGTTTCCTCTTGTGTGATCCTCTCATTCTTTAAGTTTTCCATCCAGGGGCTATAGCAACATTAAGTTCAACCCCTCGTGAACATTTATCTGTCTCCAAGTCACTCTTTTGATCACTCACATGCTTTCACATTCTCTAGGCCGCTGTTTTAGTCACCCTCTGACCTGGCATCTCGCTGTCTAGGTGACTCACATATATTCATACTGTTTTTATCATTCACGTGCTTGCACACTCTCTATGTCACTCTTTTGGTCACTCACTAATCTGGCTTCTTACTTTCTGGGCCACTCTTATATTTGCACGCTGTTTTTGTCAGTCACACATGTTTGCACACTGTTTCGGTCACTAACATCTTTACACACTTTCTAGGTCCCTCTTGTGATCACTTCAATATTTGCACTGTCTAGGTCGTCCACTGACCTGTCACTGTTCTCTAGGTCGCTCTTACGGTCACTTTCATGCTTGCACACTTGTTTTGATCACTTTCCTGCTTGCACACTTGCTTTGGTCACTCACATGTACTTACACAATGCTTTGGTTACTCACATGAATGCATACCGTGTATTTTCGTCGCTCTCATGCCTGCACACTCTCTAGGTCACTCTTTTAGTCGCTCACTGGCCTAATCCCTCGATCTCTATGCAGACGAGGATTTATGGTTTTGCCATCCTTTTCCCATTCGCCGCCCTGGGCTATATCCCGCTTAGGCCCCCCCCCCCCGGTAAATTGCCCTATTGGCAATAGCACCTTTAATTGCAAGACAGACCAACATTTACTTTTTAATGCCATAATTAATATTCTGGGTTTGATTGCCGTCCTCCGCCCTCCCCCCCCCCCCTCCAAGGAAGAGAAAGTCCAATGGCATCCATCGGCTCTTGGCTTTGATTGGCCGGTGGTTCGAATGCAACCCCCCTTCCCTCACGTGAAGAAAAACGTGACCCGACCGACACCTGAAACGCCAAATGCAGTGTCGTGATTGATGATGGACACCAGGTGCGTGTGGGTCCGTGGTGCTTATCATTACGTACACCTCTATCTTCCGATCGCGGGTTCGTCTGTAATTAGTTTGGAATCCGATGTAGCTTTTGTGCAGTTAATGAGCATTTTGAAAACGTTATTTACACTCTTCTTCCTGACGATAGGTGGCAGTGGTCAAGTTTTTTTGTTTCAGCTGAAAATTAAGAGGAGCAATTAATAAATTCACGACCGGGGTCTAATTAGTTCTTCTTGAGAAACGAGTGACGTCACAGTTTCGGCCCCCCCCCCCTCCGACTGAAAAAAAATCAAGTCATCGACTCTGTCTAAGAGAAAAGGGTTCTTGACGTTTTGCGTCCCACGGATCCCCAGTGCTAATAAAAACGTAGGCCACGGGAAGGGGGGCTGGGTAGTGAGGGCCGCTTCATTGATTTCGGAACGCGTCCCGGGCCGCTTGAAGTGTGTCGCGGAAAACGTGAAATGCGGAGGCATGTATTGCTTTAAATATACGTAAGGGGCCATTCAAGTATTATGTAAGCAGATTTTCAGCCGTTTTTGACACCCCCCCCCCCCTTGTCAGCAAAAGTCAGCAAAACACTTAATCCCCCTGTCAGCAAAATTTCTTCAGCAGCTTAGAATATTTCATATCTTCAAAAAGGGGTGGTTGATGAAAAGGTCACTCATTGGTCACTTATACGGTCAGTAATGCGAACACTCATACGGCCACTAGCTTGATTGCTCATACGGTCACTAACGTGATCACTCGCATGGTAACCCCACTCATTGATACAATCAATCACGTACTCACTTGGTGGAGTCACACTTCTGGGAGTCATACAGTCATTCATACGCTCACTCATACGATCAGACACTTGGTCAACCATACAGTCCCTCATACGGTCGGTCACTAACCCACTTATATGGTCACTGGCCCAATCACTTGGTCTCTCACTCAGCCAGTCTCTTACTTGATCACTGATGCAGTCAGCCATACGGTGCAGGGGCGAGAAAATTCAAGGGGATGAAACGTACCAGGGCGAAATTTCCGAAGTGAATCACGCTCTCACTTGGTCACTCATACAGTCACTAACTTGATTCTCTAATACGGCCACTCATACGATCAGACACCTGGTCAACCATACAGTCATTAACTTGATTCTCTAATACGGCCACTCATACGATCAGACACTTGGTCAACCATACAGTTCCCCCCATACGCGGTCGGTCACTCACTCACTCGTACAGTCAATCTCACACACTCACTTGGTCACTCAGACAGTCACTCACCCATTCGGTCGCTCACTCACACACTTACATGATTACTCATACGGTCAGGGCAAGCGCAATATCTGGGGGCGAAAATTCAAGGGGACGAAATGTCGGGGGGGGGGACGAAATTCGCGGATCCCGTGTGTTTTTGTCACGTGGTGTGAAGGGAATGAGCCATTTGAGTGATCCCCCCCGCCCCAGGGACAAATCCCAGTCGAAAAAGTCACCAAGAATCTCTAGCTAGGCTTTGTCAAAAGGCGATCAAATCCCACTCGGGGGGGGGGGGGTCTTCGACCAGACTACTAATTCAAATATATAGCGTCAAAACCCGTGAATTTCCAGATTCAATTTCTAATCAGGGTTTGATCGTATGTAGATATTCATGGAAGCCACAGATAACCGCGAACGGCCTTTAACAAACAAACACCACGAATGAGCGCAGAGTCCAAAAAAGATGTCAAGGGTTCGAGATGATAATTTCCTCCATTGACGGAAGGACCATCATCAGATCGATGGGAAACTAATCGCGCGGAACCCGGGTGTAGATCTTCACACCCGATTAGAGGAAAGATGTAGAAACTGTGAATGTGATGATCTCGATGGGCCCCCCGGTATCCAAGGGCCCTAGACTTCGAAATGCTGGAAAGAGGCCAGATCCGTATCTATGAATGTGCGGCCGGAGAACGAAGGACGTTCTACATCTCATTTACGTCAGTCAAATCTTCTCTGCGGCAGACTTGCTGCAGCGCTTCTCGATCTCTGCACACTTGGATTAATCTCACTTGGTGAAACACCGAGGGAGAGCCAAAGACTCCCTCTGTCTATGTGTCACAAGGGCGTAGCGAGGGGGGGGGGGACTTGGGGGTCTGGTTCCCCCCCCCCGAAATGTGAGAAAATGACCCAAAAAAAGGGGGAAAAGATAGCCAAATCCATTGTTCTGTCACTTTGGTCCCCCCCCCGAAATGAAAGTGGGTCCCCCCCCGAACGAAATTTCTGGCTACGCCGCTGATGTGTCGCATACAGGCACGGCCGTAACTAGGATTTGTGCCGCCCGGGCCAAACATTATTTTGTCCCCCCCCCCCCCAACAACTTTAAAATTCGATAATTTTGTAAAGGTGTTCTTTGTTCCCAACATGAAATTGTCGCCCCCTAAATTTTTTCACCCGGGGCAGTTGCCCCCCCCCCCGCCCCTCTAGTTCCGGCCCTGTATTTCACCCATACCATATCAAAAAGAAATATTCATATTCCCTGACCTCTAACAAGGAAAGAAAACGTGCTTTCACACTGTTTTGATCATTCACATGCTTGCACACTGTTTTGGCCACACACATGCTTGCGCACACTCTGGTTCACTCTTTCGGTCGCTCACTGACATAGTTCCTTGCTTTATAGGTCACTCTTTTGATCATTTACACGTTTACGCATGCTCTAGGTCAGCGGTGCTCTACCCTTTTTGATTCGGGAGCTCTTTTCAGTATATAATTTCTATGGCGGACCCCCGTTTGACTCGAGGAGCCCGTTTTTGTACATAATTTTTATGGCAGAACCTTGTGTGTGAAGGCCTCTCTTATTTACTTATCTATCAAATCTACTGATTCATTTTACTTTCCTCGAGCACCAGTTGAGAACCGCTGCTCTAGGTCATTCTTTTGGTCGTTTACATGCTTGCACGTGCTCAAAGTCACTCTTTGGCTCACTCTCGTGCTTGCAAACCCTCCAAGGCAGTCACTTACGACAGAGGCGGATTTATTCAGGGTCACACAAATTTTTTACCGCCCTTCTCCCATTCCACTAATTTTCTTGGTCACTCATTCCTCAAATTTGCCGCCCTGGGCCGAGCCTCCCACCCCACCTCCTTTAATAAAAATTATGTACAAAAAAGGGCTCCGCCATAGAAATTATATACTGAAAAGAGCTCCCGAGTCAAAAAAGGTAGAGCACCGCTGACCTAGAGCATGCGTAAACGTGTAAATGATCAAAAGAGTGACCTATAAAGCAAGGAACTATGTCAGTGAGCAACCGAAAGAGTGAACCAGAAGGTATGCAAGCATGTGTGCGGCCAAAACTGTGTGCAAGCATGTGATTGGTCAAAACAGTGTGCAAGTATTTGAGTGATCAAAACAGTATGCAAGCATGTGTGTGGCCAAAACAGTGTGAAAGCATGTGTGTGGCCAAAACAGTGTGAAAGCATGTGTGTGGCCAAAACAGTGTGAAAGCATGTGTGTGGCCAAAACAGTGTGAAAGCATGTGATTTATCAAAACAGTGTGAAAGCATGTGATTTATCAAAACAATGTGCAAGCATGTGATTTATCAAAACAGTGTGAAAGCACGTGAGTAATGACCCTGGATATAGGCGTGGGAATTTTTCTTTTGTTGAATCTCGTGTCCGGCTGCCGCTGGACGCTGCGAACAACATCTCGGGATGACTACTAATCCACAATCCGGTCACACACACACACACTGTGAGAGGTTATCTACCTGCTAGTCCTGCGACAATAAAAATTTATGTCGACCCGTGAACCTACCAATTACAGGTAAATTGACAGACACAAATTTTTCAGTCTCTGGAACCTGTTTGATAACTGTGTTCAGTAAGCGAGTTTTTCTCGAACCCCGATATACAATACTTTCGAGATCAGGTTTTCTGAAGAGCAGTAAGAAAGAAAAAAAAGGCCAAAAAAATTTATGTAAGGGTCTTAGGCCTTATAATACTGTCTAATAATCGCAGGTGTTCGGGTCTTTGTCACGACGAAAAATTCCATAGAGGATTGTTAGGGGTTTCGGGGGCCCCCACTGAGAGTATATATATATATATATACACCAATATATAAAGGAGGGAAAATTATTATTCCCTTACCCCCCTCATTTCAATGCGAGCGGGATTCTCAACCTGACAGGTAATGTCACGATCCGCATGCGCAGGGGGGACCGTGGTCAAATTTCATGATGGCATCGACGTAGGTACAGTCTGCTCGTCGACCACGAGAAGGGCACTCGGCCGCGTCTCTGGTGGTCTAGATCAGAGATCTTTAACCTTTTCGAGCCCACGGCCCGGTTTCATTCATTTTTTGTGAGTCGAAGGCCCCGTTCAAATACATGACTAACGGAAAATGAAATGCTAATCACTCGCGGCCCGGTATGAATGAGGTCGGGACCCGGTACCGGACTGCCGCCCAGCGGTTGAGAAACACTGGTCTAGATCAGAGATCTTCACCCTTTCTCCAGTCGCGAGCACTGCTGTACCCATCATCATCAAAGGAAGAGCACCGGTTACGGCAAGTTTGACATACGAATGTATGAAATCAGGATAATTTCAATGCTTGATGCAATTAGTACAAGGAGTTCAATTGGAACGTTGATCAAGTGCTCGCGAGCACGAAATCGGACACTAGAATCGAGCACTCTGGGTGCTTCAGGGAGCACCGTCGTGCTCACGAGCAACTGGTTGAAGATGCCTGGTCTAATCAACACAATGCCGAGATTTCTTTCTTTTTTTTTGGCTAACATTAGTGGGCAGGGGGGTTCTTGACTTTTCTCAGCTGCGACCCAAAATCAGCAACGAGATAAGCATCGCGACCCATGGGGGGATTGTTTCTTTTTCGGAATCAGTGAAACCACAGTGATGCAATAAGTGCATTTATAACAGGACTTAAAAAAGCCCCGCGATTCAAATTTAGGTCGTGACCCATGGCTCAAAAACCCCTGGCTGTATATGGTTTCGTACGACCCTTCTCGAAACACCCTGCGTAACAAGTTTGAGTTGTGATCCATAGCTCAAGAATCCCTGGCTGTAAATGGATTTGTGACCTTTCTCAGAAATCCTCCTGCGAATCAAGTTGGGATCGTGGCTATAGCTCAAGAATCCCAGGCTGGAAATAGATTCGTAAATTCGTAAAATATTCGTCCCTATCGAAAGATCCTGCGATCCATTTTCGGGTCGTGACCAGCCTGGCTGTTTGCGGATTTGAACGAACCATCTCGGCAACCCGTGCGAATCAAGTTTGTGTGCCTGATCTATAGCTCAAGAATCTCTGGCTGCAAGTGTTTTTTTGCAATTCATCTCGGAAGAAGCTTCGGGACGAGCTTCGGGACCCATGGGACTGTTTGTTTTCCGAAATTAGTGAAACCAGTGTCGCAATAAGTACATTTATAACAGGACTGTAAATGGATTTGTACGACTCGTCTAGGAAGCTCATGCGAATGAAGTTTGGGTCGTGACCCATAGTTCAATAATCTCTGGCTGTAAGTAAATGTGTACGACCCATCCCAAAAGCCGCTGCCAGTCAAATTGGTGTCACGACCCACAGTTCAGGAACCCCAGGCTATAAATGGATTTGTACGACTCGTCTAGGAAGCTCATGCGAATGAAGTTTGGGTCGTGACCCATAGTTCAATAATCTCTGGCTGTAAGTAAATGTGTACGACCCATCCCAAAAGCCGCTGCCAGTCAAATTGGTGTCACGACCCACAGTTCAGGAACCCCAGGCTATAAATGGATTCGTACGACTCGTCTAGGAAGCTCATGCGAATGAAGTTTGGGTCGTGACCCATAGTTCAATAATCTCTGGCTGTAAGTAAATGTGTACGACCCATCCCAAAAGCCGCTGCCAGTCAAATTGGTGTCACGACCCACAGCTCAGGAACCCCAGGCTGTAAATGGATTCGTACGACTCGTCTAGGAAGCTCATGCGAATGAAGTTTGGGTCGTGACCCATAGTTCAATAATCTCTGGCTGTAAGTAAATGTGTACGACCCATCCCAAAAGCCGCTGCCAGTCAAATTGGTGTCACGACCCACAGCTCAGGAACCCCAGGCTGTAAATGGATTCGTACGACTCGTCTAGGAAGCTCATGCGAATGAAGTTTGGGTCGTGACCCATAGTTCAATAATCTCTGGCTGTAAGTAAATGTGTACGACCCATCCCAAAAGCCGCTGCCAGTCAAATTGGTGTCACGACCCACAGCTCAGGAACCCCAGGCTGTAAATGGATTCGTACGACTCGTCTAGGAAGCTCATGCGAATGAAGTTTGGGTCGTGACCCATAGTTCAATAATCTCTGGCTGTAAGTAAATGTGTACGACCCATCCCAAAAGCCGCTGCCAGTCAAATTGGTGTCACGACCCACAGCTCAGGAACCCCAGGCTGTAAATGGATTCGTACGACTCGTCTAGGAAGCTCATGCGAATGAAGTTTGGGTCGTGACCCATAGTTCAATAATCTCTGGCTGTAAGTAAATGTGTACGACCCATCCCAAAAGCCGCTGCCAGTCAAATTGGTGTCACGACCCACAGTTCAGGAACCCCAGGCTGTAAATGGATTCGTACGACTCGTCTAGGAAGCTCACGCGAATGAAGTTTGGGTCGTGACCCATAGTTCAATAATCTCTGGCTGTAAGTAAATGTGTACGACCCATTCTAAAAGCCGCTGCCAGTCAAATTGGTGTCACGACCCACAGCTCAGGAACCCCAGGCTGTAAATGGATTCGTACGACCTTCTCGAAACACCCGCGCAACAAGTTTGGGTCGTGACAAAAAAGACGTAGCTCAAGAATCTCTGGCTGTAAGTGGATTTGAACGACCCACCTGGGAAGTCCGTGCAAATCAAGCTTTGGGTCACGACTCATAGCTGAAGAATCCATGGCTGTGAGTGGTTTCGTGCGACCCATCTCGAAAATCCGTGTGACCCATAGGTTAAGAACCTCTGACATAACTCATCCTCTTTCCGGCACATCGTTGCGAATCCTCACCCGTTTTTTTTTAGGGCGCAAGGAAAAGCCATTGGCTCGAAATGGAAACATCTCAATGACGACCGACAGAGAGCGATACGATCTGTCATCGATACAAGCCTCAATTACCTTCATCGAACAAAGTCCACTCACTAACGAGCCCGAACCGCTATCAACACACAAGCCCATAACTAGTCATAAAAATCGCTAGACGGCGCATGGACTAGTTTTACTTCTCTCCCACCAGCAAAAAATTCTCCTCGTTGCCCATTTTTGTCCATGGTGTATGTGTGGGGGGGCAGTTCATTTTTGTTTGTTCCTCCACCACCATCCGCCATCTATTATCAAAAGAACGTAATTTACATGTCTACATACGCTATAATCTATTATACTGAATAAAAAAGACACCAGCTGGCAAACAGGTTGCGTTCCTCTCCGTTACGTAATAGATATAATTAGAAAAAAAGAAGAGCTTCTCTCTCTCTCTCTCTCTCTCTTCTGGTCTCAAAGACCACACCTCCATCCATTTCCCCCCCCCCCCTCTAGTCTTATAGACACGGCAGGTGATTCTTATATAGGAAAGTTATTAGAGACTGTACCTAAAATCCGTCTGATGGTTATCGCTGGTGGCTCTAATCTCGCAGGGTATTGAATTGAATGTCTCCGGTCAGTATGCTAATTTCTCGATCGGGGACTGATATACCACCAGCACCAGCACCTTCCGCCACGGCTGTAAATTTTTTCCAGGGTGTGGTGCGTGGAGGAAGAATTTTAATTGCTTGGCAATACAAAAAAGAAAACGTAATTAATTATGTTGCATGGGTACGCCTATCATTTTCTTCGCAGTTGCATCCGAGAGAGAGAGAGAGAGAGAGAGAGAGAGAGAGAGGGAGGGGTGGGTGGAATGAAGTTAAGCATTGATCTTTGAACATATTGGCTATCTGATGGCACAAAAGGTGAGTCCTAGCACTACACACCTCCTATATTCTACAACGTGGGCAAAAAAAAGTCCGTAGAAACTTTAAAAACGAATAAAACCGGAATAAAAAACGGTTTGCAGGGTTAGCATCGCTTGGTCACGGGATTTTTTTTAAGACAGGGGGAAAAAACCCCTCAAAAACAGCCGATAGGTGGCGCTGACGTACACACTTCAAAAGAAAAGATACGCAAATAACGAACAGAATGCCTCCAAATCGTTTATTACAGCAGTATGTGTTCCACATGAGCACCACCACAGGGGGATAGCACATAATGTGTATAATTTGTTGTATAAGGCGTGATAATGTGTATAATGTGTGATAAATATGTTATCCCCTGTGGTGGTGGTCATGTGGATCACATGCTGCTGTAATAAACGATTTGGAGGCATTCTGTTCGTTATTTGCGTATCTTTTCTTTGACTTGTGTACGTCAGCGCCATCTATCAGCGTTTTTTTAGTTATTTTTTTCTTTTCTTAAAAAAATCCCGTAACCTAGCGATACTAACCCTGCAAACCGTTTATTTCGGTTATTTTTCCCGGTTTTTATTCATTTTTAAAGTTTTTACGGACTTTTTGCCTAACCTGCACCTCTCCCAGGTTCCAGCTCGTCTGTGAATAAAGAGATTATTGTCCTTCAAATGGGCTTGTGGACGTTTGTTATGGACTCATAGAAGGTAGACACAGGGCCGTCTTAAAAGCATCATGGGCCCTCGGGCGAAGTGATTTTTCTGAGGCCCTAACTGGCAAATTTTCGAAAAATTCAACTACATTCAACATATTTCTGAGGCCCCTACTGCCTTGAGGTCCCCGGGCCGTTCCCGGGTGGGCCCATGCGTTAAGACGACACTGGGTAGAGATGATTACGGACCGAAACGTCTACGGTTAGGGAAACGGGGTCCAGGTTCCTTGTTCGCTTGAACAAGGACTTCACAGTCACGAATTTATCATTTCGTCTGATAGAGTGTTTCTCAACCTTTCTGAAAACGAGGACCAGTGAAACAATTTTTTGACTGACCACTTGTGTCCCGTATTACGGGACGTTTCCGTAGTTTTCTTTATTCCGATTTTTTTTGTTTTTAAACATTTGTTCCGTGTTTTCAGGGACACTAATTTGAATTTAATAATTTAGTCACTGTAAGTCGCGAAAACACACCGTTCTCATGATATAAATTATATTACGATAATTATATGGCAAAAATTATAAATATTCATCTCGCTTTTTTCAGCAATTTTTCAGAAATTACGATCGGTGATTTTGGCAATGTTTTTGTGATGACAATTAATGCTGTCCCGTATTTTACGGATCCGAGTTTACTAGGGTTTTTTTTCTCGTGAAATGGTATGGTGTTAATTTTTGTTAACTGCGATTTGTAGCAGTTCTTTGGTTTCACGCCCTTCAGCAGGGAGCAACAAGTTGCAATTTTCGGCAAGACTTAGTGGTATCCCGCATTTAAGATAGCAATTTACTGCATTTCTCCCCGACGATGAATAGTGAACCTAAGTATGAAAGCATAATTTTAATTGAAAACGTATAGGGATATTAGTGATGTCCATTACAACGGGTGAATAATTTTATCAAGTCTGCCGGCGGACCTCCTCTGGGCTGCGGACCATAGGTTGAGAAACACCATTTTACCGCGTCTGTGAATAAAGAGATTATTGTTCCTCAAATGGGCTTGTGGACGTCCGTTATGGACTCACGGGATGTGGAGATGATTACGGACTAAAACGACTACGGTTAGGAAAACGGGGTCTAAGTCCCGTGTTCAAACAAGGACCCCATAAGTACGAATTTATCATTTCTCTAATACTGGAATTCGTCGGTATCATTTAATTGGCTGTTCCATCCAATGTCTTACCATTAAAACACACTTGTTACCAGGGTAAGAAAAACCCAAATCAGGGGTCACCCCAGGGTCCCCCAAATTTTCATCGAGATGGAACTAATTATGGAACTGATATTTACGTTTTGAGAAGGGGTAATATATTAAGTGCACTTTAATTCGGATACTTTGAACTTTAAAACGGATACTTTACACTTGGTACATTTCAACCTATGAGTGAGAGGGTGAATGACCATGTGAGTGACCTACAAGTGACCAAGTGGGTGGGTGGGTGCATGACAGTGTGGGTGACCAAGTAAATGACCATGTGAGTGACCAAGAGTGCGTGTGTAAGTGCATGATCATTTTCCCACACACTTGCTCACGCATACGGTCACTCACGGACTCACGCCGTCACTCATATGGTCTTTCACGCACTCATACGGTCAATCAATTGGTTACGCATACACTCACTCACGGATTGATATGGTCGCTCAC